>NW_013761902.1:0-897 GCF_000517525.1 Limulus polyphemus
ACTATTTACTACCGACGAAGTGTGTAGTTAACTGACGTTTGGAAACAACAAAGACCAGATTCCAGTAAGTGTTGCTGTATCCGTTGATCTGCATGTCACAGCACTTAAGTCAACTACAATACCCCCCTATGTCAGAGAAGATAATTTGGGGTAGAATAAACAAACATCCCCAAGAAAGCCTAATGTTTGTGGAAGCAGTGGAAGACCCATCCAGGCCAGTGGATTTGAAGATTGGAAGGTCACTTGTGGCAGGTCATCAAGTAGTACATATAACAGTGGCCAATTTCTCTAAATGTGAGCAGACACTTAAGGAAGGGGCATTGTTGGGTGTATGCCTGGAGGTAGAGCCAGTCAATGTTAAAGCAAGAAATACAACTGTAAAGAAAGGACATACACTTCCAGAACATTTAACTGATCTCTATAAGAAGAGCCTAATCCATTTGGCATCATCACAGGCTCTTTAGGTAAAAGAACTTTTAGCAAATTATGCAGACGTCTTTTCGATAGGAGATCATGACCTCGGCTGCACAAACCTTGTAGAGCACAGAATAAACACATGCACTCACCGTCCAATAAAGATCCCTCCGAGAATAATAGCTCCAACAAAGCGACAAGAGATAGAAAAGGTCATGGAGGGTGTAATTAAGGAAGGGATAGTCGAGAAATCAGATAGTCCTGGATCAGCTCCCATCGTGTTAGTCCAGAAGAAAAATGGGACTCAACGTTGCTGTGTGGAATTCAGGGCTCTTAACAGTATAACCGAAAAAGACTCATACCCACTGCCAAGAATTGATGATACTCTTGGTGCCCTAAGTGGAGCCAGGTGGTTTTCGACTCTGGACTTAAAGTCAGGTTTCAATCAAGTAAAAATGGCTGAAGCAGATAGACCTAAGACAT
>NW_013761903.1:0-899 GCF_000517525.1 Limulus polyphemus
CCTTCCCATGGAGAAGACAACTTAGGAGACTTCCCTTTGGTCTTCCTGGGGTTATACAACCACATCTTGTCTCCTGGTACAAAGCTGACTTCAGTAGATCTCTTATCATAAGATAACTTCATCGAATCAGCAGATGTTTAAGTTCGAATGCACTTGATGGTCAATATCATCCATTCTTTCCAAAAACACTTTCACAAACTCTGACACATTCTCAGGCAACTCTTCATAAGGTGGGCGTCCTTTATGCTTGGGTCTCCTTTTAGCACTACATGTACTGCATGTTCTGCACCATTCTTCCACATTTCGCCTCATACCTATCCAGTAAAATCTTTGTCATAGGTGACTCAATGTTTTCTTAATTCCGAGATGTCCTCCTGTTAAATTATCATGGGATTGATGCAGCACAACTTCCCGTAACTTCCTCGGTATAACCGTTTGCCAGGTCGTCATATTCCCATCTTTAGTTTCCCATCTCCATACAAAAATACCATCTTCAACCTTTAACTGGTCCCACTGTGCCCAATAGTGCTTTGTCACAGGGCTTAGACTAGACACTTTCTCCCAAGCAGGGCGCGAAACACTTGCTTTTAAAAAATCAATTATTGGCTTCAAATCTTGATCTTTCTCCTGCTCTGCTTTAATATCGATACCTGGTTCCACTTCGTCATCATCAACTTTTTCAGTCGGCTTGACTTCAGCTTGATGGCACCTAATTAGCTCAACCTCTCTTTTAACAGTTACCGGAACTTGGCCTTTGTTATTCCCAAACATCATTTTATCAAAATCAATTACAAACTTCCTTGGTAGTAGATAGTCCAATCCTAATATGCATTCGTCTTCAATGTCAACCAAGTATACTTTGTGTCTATCCTTTATGCCCATGAGCTCAACAGTTACCT
>NW_013761904.1:0-899 GCF_000517525.1 Limulus polyphemus
GATGGCATCTGGTTAGCTCAACCTCTCTCTTTTAACAGTTACTGGAATTTGGTCATTTTTGCAGGGTCTTCGGCTCAATCCATCAGCATTTCTATAAGATTTTCCTTCTCTATATTCAATATTATAATTATACTAGTCTATCTTTCTGATCCAATGTCCCAGTTGTCCCTCTGGGTTCTTTAATGTTCTTAACCAGCGTAACGCAGCATGGTGTCTCCTGATGGTAAACCTAGCCCAATAGAGGTAAGGATGGAAATATGTCAGACTCTTTACTATAGCAAGGAGTTCCCTCCGTGTTACACAGTAGTTCCTCTCTGGTCTACTCAGGACCTTCCTGAAGTTGGCCACCACATGTTCGTTTTCACCCACTTTCTGAGACAACACTCCTCTAATTCCGACATTACTAGCATCACAATCCAGTATGTACGGCAGTAAGGTATCTGGAAGCTTTAAAAGTGGAGCTGAAGCCAATTTTTCTTTCAATGTCTTAAAAGCATGCTGGCAAGAAACTGTCCATTCGAACTTCTGGCCCTTTTTTTTGTTAAATCATGTAGTGGAGCAGCTATAGTTCCGGTAATAAGTATAGAGTCCCAAGAAACTTTTTAACACTCTTACATTGTCTGGTGTTGGCCAATCACCTATTGCTTTCACGTTGTCAGGATCAGTTCACAAACCATGCTCACTTACAATATGACTCAAGTAAAGCACCTCTTTTTGGAACAAGTGGCATTTCTTGGGATGGAGTTTGAGGTTTACTGCTTTCAAACGCTTGAATACTTCCTCTGGCCGGGACATTTCTTCATCAAACATTGTTGCAAGCACAATGACATCATCCAGGTACACTAGGGCTATCCTCCATTGTTGGCCTTCCAGTACTCTTTTCATCAGCCTCTCAATTG
>NW_013761905.1:0-899 GCF_000517525.1 Limulus polyphemus
GTTTGATAAATACATTTAATTTATGTTGTATTTATTCTAGTTGTAGTTTGATCAATACATTTATTTTATGTTGTATTCATTCTAGTTGTAGTTTGATCAATACATTTATTTTATGTTGTATTCATTCTAGTTGTAGTTTGATCAATACATTTATTTTATGTTGTATTCATTCTATTTATAGTTAGATAAATACATTTATTTTATGTTGTATTCATTCTAGTTGTAGTTAGATAAATACATTTATTTTATGTTGTATTTATTCTAGTTGTAGTTAGATAAATACACTTATTTTATGTTGTATTTATTCTAGTTGTAGTTAGATAAATACATTTATTTTATGTTGTATTTATTCTAGTTGTAGTTAGATAAATACATTTATTTTATGTTGTATTTATTCTAATTGTAGTTGACGTTAATTCCTTGTTACAGAGCTGACAAAAAGACAGATATTAAGACCATTTTGTTGTATTGATAATATATTGGTTTCATATAAAATATTAAGTTGATAAATATAATCTTCATTTGTTCGGTGTAATACTATTTAATGGCTTAGTATGTGAAGTCTAATTAATTCTAAACTCAATTATACTAATTCCCCGTTTCAAAACGACGACACCGTGTAAACAACACATTATAAAGTTATTACAAGCTTTAGAACGACGACACCGTGTAAACAACACATTATAAAGTTATTACAAGCTTTAGAACGACGACACCGTGTAAGCAACACATTATAAAGTTATTACAAGCTTCAAAACGACGACACAGTGTAAACAACACATTATAAAGTTATTACAAGCTTCAAAACGACGACACCGTGTAAACAACACATTATAAAGTTATTACTAGATTCAGAACGACGACACCCTGTAAACAACACATTATAAAGTTATTACTAG
>NW_013761906.1:0-900 GCF_000517525.1 Limulus polyphemus
AAAATTAAAACTTCTAGTTGCTAGTTCTAAAAAAAAAACATATCCTGACCTGTCGAGAAAAGCAATGGATTTGCTTTTGTCTTTCATATCAACATGCCTGTGTGGATCAGGGTTTTCTGTCCTGGCATAAATAAAACCAAACGGTGATCTCGTTTGCAGGTAGATGGGGATCTCCTAGTTGCTGTATAAACAATTCAAACAAAAAATGGATTTCATCTTATCCCAAGCTCAACCCTGTTCTTCACACTAAATTCGTGAGTAAAGTGAAACTTTGCTTTTTGCCATGTAACATTTAAGATTTGTCTTATTTTCATACAGGGTGATGGGTGCAACAAAATGCATGTCTAGAAAGGGGGAACCGTAAAGAAGTTTGTGCACTACTGAACTCGTGCATTCAGCATAGCCAATGAAGCTCTTTCCTTTAGGTTTAACCTCACTACACAAGAAGCACAGATGGTTGAGGATCATTGCAGTGGTACATGGACTAAGGACTCCAAATCTGGATGAGGATTCCCAGGCATTCACCAGCAAGAACAGTCCAACCCTGGCTCTGGTTGATATCCCTTATAACAGGGGAAGAGACCCTGAAGGTTCCATTAGTAGACAATCAGGAGCTGTTTCTCTAGCAGGCATGGACTGGTGAAAGTGGTGATCCATTGGGCAGTGGTGAGTTTCTCTGTGACAGGAGATGTAGCAGCCTTGGATCACAGAAAAGAATGGGGTTGTACACAGTTAATGGGTGAACAGTTAACTGGTTATTATGCGGGGTTGTACACAGTTGTTTGGTGAACAGTTAACTTGTCATTATGCGGAGTTGTGCACAGTTGGTTGATGAACAGTTAACTTGTCATTATGCGGGGTTGTGCACAGTTGATGGGTGAACAGTTAACTGGTTATATG
>NW_013761907.1:0-899 GCF_000517525.1 Limulus polyphemus
GTAATACTTTAAATTTCTCAATAAATTGATATGATTTTTATTCTGTTTGTGTGGTGAAATATTCGTAATTCTATTGTGAATTTTATAGCAAGTAAACAATCCTTGTATTGTTTTAAGCTCTATTTTTAATATTTTATTTTTATGTTTGTTTGCTAGAGAGCGCATGACACAATATCTATAAATCTAGTTAACAATCCAGATGTTTTGCATGGTATGTATAAATAAGAATACGATATAAATAAGAAACGCAGTGAAGCAGTTAATACATGAGTAACGAATGAGTAATCAGTAAGTTATTAAGTTGAATGTCAGTTAGGAGTTACAAAGTGATAGTCTACTCCTGCGATTCAGTTAGTTAGTCAGCATGCTTATTTTCAGATCAATTATTTTGAAATTCTACAAGTAGATACCATAATTTTTGTATTCTTTTCAAACATTATTTATCAAGTGTATTATAAAAAGTGTTATGGAAAAACAAACTAATTCAAAATCGTTATGGTTTAAGAAAACATAAAACTATTGCTTTAAAAATCACGAGAGTCAAAACATTACTACAATTTACTGCTAATTATTTTTATACGTTTCTACATCAAATGTTTAAAATAACGAAAAATTATAGATTCTTATCTACCTAAATGTGAATAAAACAAGTAATTTTAGATATTGTTGTTTTTTAGTGTAAACTAAAACAGAATAGGTTATCTCTATTTTGTATAACAAAGGGAATCGAACCTCTGGTTTTACCGTTGTAAGTCCATAAAACTTAATAATCATCCATTGGAGGACAGTATATTTAGAAGTTGTTTGTTTATTTAACTTAATAAGATATTTTCTCTATCTTGTTGGTAATTAATGCGATAGATCTCTTTATGAGTGGAATGATAATTAAAATTGATCTT
>NW_013761908.1:0-804 GCF_000517525.1 Limulus polyphemus
CGCAAAGCTACACAATGGGCTATTTGTGCTCTACCTACCATGGGTATTGAAACCCTGTTTCTAGCGTTGTAAGTCCGCAGACATACCGTTGTGCCACTAGGGAGCTATAAAGATAGATAGAATGGGTTGATAGAGAAACACACAAGAAAATGTAGTATCAAAAAATATTGAAAACAAAAGAAACCGACTGAAATAAATGACACACACACATACATATGTTATTTTTGTTTCTTTTATGTGATTATCTTTTCTCTTTGTTTGTTTGAAATTGTCTTGAAAAAAGACACAAGAGCTATCTTTGCATAACCACCCCTAATTTTGAGCTGATAGGCTAAAGGGTAGACAGCTAGTCAACATACCTACCGCCAACTCTTGGGCTACTCTGATCGAATTGTGAAACTTAGCTGCCACTCCTATAGTGCATCTATGGCCAAAAAGCGGGTAGCGCTTTTTTGTGGCAACGGGCCGTAAACTACTATTCCTCGGATTCACAGTCCGAGCGCGCTTATCTTGTAATAGTCATAACTTTATATCTTATTATTGTTTCCTTCTGTCGATATTCTTATATTTCATAATTCTCAATAATATTTCAAAGTAAACATTTGTTTAACAGCACGTAAAAGCTTGGAATGGTCTATTCTTTCATTGGGGCGTGTGTCTGTGAGTCAGACTAGTTTCAAAGAATTCCACTCCTCATCAGTGACAGTAGCGAGGTTTCGAAAATCGAACTGGTGTATTCAAGTGTTTACACTCACGTAAAAGAAACCTAGAATGATAGCTGTAATGCTGTTTGAAAACAAGAAG
>NW_013761909.1:0-897 GCF_000517525.1 Limulus polyphemus
CATCCCAGATATGAATGTCAGTAATAGGAGTGATCCAGTGCGAAGGAAGCCACAGGAATTCGATGGGAAGGCACCGTGGGAAGCATGTAGAGCACAATTTGAGCTACTGGCAGAGATGAATGGATGGACAGAGGAGCAGAAAGCTGTATATCTGGCAACGGAAATACTTCGACAGTTGACAGCAGCCGACAGACACAACTATATAGCACTGGTGTCGGCTCTAGAACTCAGGTACGGAACCCAAAACCAGTCAGAAGTCTACAGGGCCAGGTTCAGAACGAGAGTCCGTGCTAAAGGGGAGAGCCTGTAAGAGCTGGCACAGGACTTGGAGAGCATGGCACACAAGGCCTACCCAACTGCACCACCCGATGTACTCAAGTTGTTGCTGAGGGATCAGTTCATAGATGCCTTGGACAGTCCACAACTTAAGATACAAGTGAAGCAAGCACACCCCTCTACCATGCAGGATGCAATGGCCAGAGCTCTCGAATTTGAATCCTATGTTAAGTCCAGCACAGAGGTACCGAGGTTGGTACAGTCATCTGGATTCAAGGCCAAAAAAGGTCAGCTTTCAGAGAGGTTTGAGGGACTTTGCTGGCACTGTAATAAACTTGGGAACAAGAGAGCTCAATGCTGGAAACTTCAACACAGGGGAGGTGCCACAGCAGGAAAGGCTGGTATCCAGAAAGGTTGTTGGAACTGTGGAAAGCACGGACATTTGAGGAGCCAGTGTAGGAGAAATATTACCAACAAGTCGGCCTCAAGGAGACCAGTAGTGATTGGTATTGAGCGACGCACACCAACCCCCATCATGAAAGTCCCAACAGCTAGGTGTAAAATGCCAAGCACACACACAGTGTCTATGTGACAGGAAAGCTAGATGGCCAAAGGTGCAAC
>NW_013761910.1:0-1887 GCF_000517525.1 Limulus polyphemus
GCCCTTGGTCATCAGTTGGATATCTTCAATGCTATTCTATGACTACTCTGCCCTTGGTCATCAGTTGGGTATCTTCAATGCTAGCGATGTTTTATTAAGATCAAAGATGAAGTTCTACATCAAAATCAAATTAGATAAAGGAACTGTTTGGATCAAAGACAGGCGTTATTCAAACCCAAAATGGATAAACCAGACTACGATAAGTACTTTACTTAACAAAGTTAATTACTCTCTAGTTATTTTCCAAAATAAGTACATTAATCTTTAGTCTTAGAACTTATTTTTTTTCCAGATAGTAAATAGTTATTATATTGCTTATATATGGTTACTGTTTAGAACAAAAACAGTTATTGCTGGACTAAAGATAGGTATTTATTCAGAGAATAACCATATATCCTTAATCTCTAAGTCAATGACAGTTTATCAATTAATATATAAAACTGGTTATTCTCTCGACATACATAGTTACTTTAGATATCAACGATAATTTCTCTCTGGACCAAAGATGGCTACTCTCAGACCCAAGTAAAGATACTCTCTAAACCATAATGTTTTCAAACGAAGAATATTTATTATATAAGTGAAGAATGGTTATTCTCTTGATCTACGATAATTACTTTTATATCATATATAGTTTCAATGACAAACAGTGAATTTCTAAACGTACTCTGAAATGTTATGCTAATATCAATTATATCACTGTAAAACTATCATCTCTACATAACTTCCTTTTGGGAATGCCAAATGTAAGTAAACAATGATAAAACATAAGTAAGCACGTGTCTTCATAGATTTTAGCTTGGTTTCAAGATTAATCACATGTGGTAATTTTTTCGATGTCTAGCCATTTGGAGAATTTTGTCTCTCTTGTCACAAATGTGTAAGTTTTTCTTATTTCTCAAAAGTTTTTGCTTTGTCTGCCCGTTTGGCGGAGCTAGAGGCCAGTCGTAAACAGAAGCGTCAATATAGTAAGTCTATAAGAAACATAATGCATTGTTTAGCTGATTCACACCGTCAAAAAGGCTGCAGGCATTCCAATCTATCTGTCAAAACCAGTTGGAATAAAGCGGAATTTGGATTGTTTTATGAGTGGGCCCAGGTATGATATTCTATATGTTCTATGGGTATTAAAAACTTGTCTTGTGATTACGAAGGTATAATAAAGTTATAGTTGATAAGTTGATCAGATATAATGAAACTGATCAACATTATATTTAACGAGGTGTCCAGTTGTATGGAAATATAAGTATAATATAACAAGATTTTACTTACTGAAAAAATCAGGTGTAGCTTTATATTGCCATGGATTTCTGATGAGTATAGTGTAAACAGGTTTGATTTTATGAAAAATCCCATTTAATTATATTTGCCACAAGAAATTATGCTAAACTTAATATATTTTTAACACTACATTTCTAAACTAGTCCCTTACGGATTTTCAAGAATTAGAAGAGTGTATAATAATTGTATTTCAACCACACTATATTAGTCATATCCATTGTCGACGACGCATTTCGCTCAATCCAGAGCTCCTCTAATATTTGAAAATCAGTAAGGGACTAGATAAAGAATGTAGTGTTAAAATATAATAGTAGTCCTATTTTTACATAGTGTCTTATCACAAATATAATTAAAAACCCACTTTAGTTGAATCTTGTCATGGGTTTATGATGAATATGATGTATACAGGTTTAATTCTGTGAAAAGTCCAGGTATAGTTGAACCTTCTCATAGTTTTTGAATTAATATAGTGTAAACAGGTTTCACTTTTGTAGAAGGTCAAGGTAAGGTCAAACCTTATTATATATATATCTAATGAATATAGTGTAAACAGGTTTCACTTTTGTAGAAGGTCAAGGTAAGGTCAAACCTTATTATATATATATC
>NW_013761911.1:0-899 GCF_000517525.1 Limulus polyphemus
TATATAAAACCGGCAAGAAGTGACGGCAAAAATCGGAATTGAATTGCAGACAGGCAGAGATAAAGACGGACAATTGAGTCAAGCGCGGTAGTGACCGTAAGTAAGTGCGTGAATCATTGTGAATTACAGCGTGTGTTTAAAGTGACTGTGGAAATTAAGTGTATTGCAAAATTCAATTGAGAAAGAATAAACTAGTTTTGTTTAAGAAAAAACTTGTATCGCTAAAGTTTCATCCGAAAGAAATTATATGGGAAATTAACAAACGAACAGAGACGTAACAGTATTGTTGAACGGGTTAGAGCGATCATAAACGTATTTGTTAAAAAGGTATTGTGTTCATTCGAGACGCGCTATTTTTAAACGACATCCATGTTATTTATTTATATTGTGGTTTTCGTTTACATGATGAAAGTGGAAGAGAATTTTATTGTGAAATACATAGTACAACGATTTCAGTGTTCGGAAAATGAAATAAGATATTTTATCTAGATGACTATTGAAACAATAAAATAATACACTTATTAATATTACATTTTTTTTATGTTTAACTATTATTGCTGTTAAAACTTATACTCTTTGTCCCGTGCTGAACTTCTTGATGTAACAGATAACAACCGTTAATAAACATCGGCTATAAACAGGTGGTAGCAGTTTATTCTCTAGTAAATATTGACGTTTACATTTTCACTGTTTGAAAAATCATAGTTATGTTTTAATAAAACTTACACTTTGTCTTCTCTTAGTTGGCTAGCTCTTAAAACAAACGTTCTTGCTCCTAATAATAATATTAATCTTCATAAAAAGTTAGTTCAAATATGTCTAAGTTAGTGTAATTATGAAGTATTAACTACATGTCTAAGTTAGTGTGATTATAAAAGTATTACCTATATGTCTAAGTT
>NW_013761912.1:0-899 GCF_000517525.1 Limulus polyphemus
CACATTTTGACGTTATGGCGTCCAGTTGAGGACTGTTTCTTGGACCACATTTTGACGTTATGCCATCCAGTTGAGGACTTTTTCTTGGACCACATTTTGACGTTATGCCGTCCAGTTGAGGTCTATCACTTGGACCTCATTTTGACATTATGCCGTCCAGTTGAGGTCTATCTCTTGGACCACATTTTGACGTTATGCCGTCCAGTTGAGGACTTTTTCTTGAACCTCATTTTACCGTTACGTTGTCTAAAGTGAGGACTAGTTTTTAGAACCGCATCGTTTATTATGTGTCCGAATAAGTATCGTATAAAAAACAAAACCAACTGTTAAATGTATGATAACATTATCTAAAAAAACAGGTTGGATATAGAGCGTGTTCTTGATTGTACACCTACATTCACTCGCTTCTCTATACACGCGTATGTGATCCTCAAAGGCGTGGCAACACATCTGAAGGGTCGGAATTATAATCGAACCTAACTTTTGAGTTCATTCTTGGACGTGGGCCAAACGGCTAGCCTGCCACCTATCGGCAACCACCGTGTGTAACCTGAAATGTGAATATTGTAGTACTTCTGGAATTCTGTGTTCGGTGAGAGAGAGAGAAACTCACGGATACTTGGGAGTAAAACTGTTTCTTAAAATAAGATTAAACACTGCATGACGTCATACGGTCGAAAAGCTAGCCCGACCAGTGTAGACGCATCTTGATTGTAGTGAAAAATAATAGTTCTACGAACGTGATCTTTGTTAGGTCCTGCACGAATCGAAATCCATCGGAACAGTGGTTCTTATTCTTAACCGAAGAAAATACAGACATGACTAGCTCAGCTGCTGCTGTGAAGGTATACGTATATATTATAACCGGCATTTTATAAATATCACTATCTGGGTTAATC
>NW_013761913.1:0-894 GCF_000517525.1 Limulus polyphemus
ATAACTTAATGTGCAGAGATCTACGCGGTTACTCTTAACCATGTTGAGGAATTGACTGTCAAAGTTCTTATAACTTAATGTGCAGAGATCTACGCGGTTACTCTTAACCATGTTGAGGAATTGACTGTCAAAGTTCTTATAACTTAATGTGCTCTGGCCTTGGTCTTTCTGATTCGTAGCCAGGCACCCCAACTACTTGGCCACGCCCGGCCTTAGCTTCAGATGACAGTATTGTAAAGTTAAGAGAATTACAGGTCACTCTAATGGATGAATTATTACATACACTCAAGAATAAGCAACGACGCCACCAATCTAACATAAAATAACTAGTCTGGTATAATCGTCGTAGAATTTGAAAATTAATCGAATTATTTACAGAAAAGAAACTGGTGTCAGATTCGTTTTGTTGAGCAAATAACGACAATGATGAAGTTTCGAACATCTTAGCAAGGTTCATACATTACTCCAAACACGTGAGAAACCACAAATATTATGAAAAGGGGATCACATCACCCTAAGCCCTTTTCGTTACGAACCCCATTTCATATCAATCCTTTATAAGGCTGATCTTTTTTTTTTTCCCAATCGTTTTTTATTCTCACAAAAGTTGCGAATGTAACAAATACAACGAAGTACATGTATTATTTACTCGTATGTATGAAATAATCTTATAGATATTATCAGAAAGATTACTAATATAATCATAATTCAAAACATGTCTTATTCTCTTTCGACAAAGCACAACATACAAACAACCTATTTTAATCTGTCTCTTTGGTGGTTATTGCGTCTTCATAAGTCTGTTTCTTCTTCGTTCGATTCACAATCTGAAGGTTGCGAGTTCGAATCCCCGTCACACCAAACATGCTCACCCTTTTAGCCGTGGGGGCGTTG
>NW_013761914.1:0-2663 GCF_000517525.1 Limulus polyphemus
AATTAAAATATATACGAATAATTAAAGCCGATTCTTTTTTGTAGGTACGTGCAAATGACTATTGGATAATTATTGAGCATTAAGAACTAACGACGAATTAAAATATATACGAATAATCAAAGCCGATTCTTTTTTGTAGGTACGTGCAAATGACTATTGGATAATTATTAAACAATAAGAACTAACGAAGAATTAAAATATATACGAATAATTAAAGCCGATTCTTTTTTGTAGGTACGTGCAAATGACTATTGGATAATTATTAAACAATAAGAACTAACGAAGAATTAAAATATATACGAATAATTAAAGCCGATTCTTTTTTGTAGGTACGTGCGAATGACTATTGAATAATTATTAAGCAAAAGTAAGAACTAACGAAGAATTAAAATATATTCGAATAATTATTACTAGCTCGTGCAAAGCACGTTTATTAGTAATGTAACTAAAACTACAATATTTAATTTTTACGGTAGTAGTATCTATAAAAGCTTTACACAGAGAGTAGAACTTTACTGGACGAGGAGGTTTCGACAAAAAGAAGGCAAAATTAAAGGATGACGTTTCAGCAATCTTCAGTCTTTAGGTCAGAATAACAATTAGCTATAATTAGTTTATATAAGATGTTTGTGAAAATGTGTTGATGTAATTGGTTGGTGTACTAGAACTTCGTTGGTTGATTACAGACTTTGTTGTCATCTAACCACATGGATAGGAACACCTAACTTCACTTGCTTAACCTGATTCACATCCTAAGATGTGAGATGTAATTGGTTGGTGTACTAGAACTTCGTTGGTTGATTACAGACCTTGTTGACGACACATTTGTCATCTAACCACATGGATAGGAACACCTAACTTCACTTGCTTAACCTGATTCACATCCTAAGATGTGAGTCCATGTGGTTAGATGACAAATGTGTCGTCAACAAAGTCTGTAATCAACCAACGAAGTTCTAGTACACCAACCAATTACATATGGATCTAACTGTCCCATATGACTTCCAGTGGATATCTACGCTGAAATTTCCGGTTTCAAGTTTTACTACTTTTACTCATATTCTGTGTATAAGGTAGATAAATAACTGGAGCAGGTATGTTATTACGCTTGGTGCTAGTGGGACTTTTCTGCTGTTCATGCTGTGGTTTATAAAGTTGTAAAGGTAGTCATTCTGTTTGAAGCACCATATGAGATATATAGATGGCCATCCTTGATGGAACTTTTGTAACAGATGTTTTCAACTCTATTATTCAGGCGCTAGATGATACTACGTTGTATGGAAGGGGGGTAATGTGACTGGAAGCTTAGGTATCTATCTGCCTAGTCTGCTGGTTTGTATACTGTAGTTGTGAATTTGCCATCATGTTTGCTGAAGAAAATGTCCAAAAATGTTAGTTTTTGTTATTTTTTATTTCTAAGGTGGATTTAATTCTGTGGTCTGTAGAGATTATATATTTGCAGAAGGAATTCTAAGAATCTATGAGTGAAAGCAAAGAACATTTTAAAATATGTCAACCACACTACATCTGCCATATCCAGTGCCGACGAAGCCTGTCGCCTAACACTAGAGCTCATCAGGCCAGGTGAAATACACAATAGTAGTCAAGTCGTTATATATATATATATGTGTGCTATCAATTTTTATAAACAACAATTCTTAGAATGTGAATCAGGTTAAGCAAGTGAAGTCAGGTCTTCCTGATCTCATGGTAAACACTCGTTTTTTTTTAATGCAAGTTGAAGGCTCGAATCCAACATTCGTCGAATTACATTTTTTAGATATTTTTTTTTATAAAAGTGTACATAGTGCCTGTGTCAACTAAAATACTGCTAATCTACAAACATTCTTGTGAGTGAAGACTTTCATGTGTTTATATACAAAACATCATCCATCTTTCTAGAATCTTTCTTCTCAATCAGCTCGAAAATTTCCAGTTACAAAAAAACATGTTCTACAGTTTCAGTTTTGTGTTTTTTCTACTGTCTTTGTGTTCTTTCATTCTTACACCAAAATGTCAGCCCGTCTCTTCAGTGTACAGTGTAGACATCTTTATAAGAGTAAGGGATTTAATAGATGATGTTCCTGTGCTTGCCATCTGTCATATTTTGTTTTGTTTGTACTAACCGGGTTTTTTCTATATATATGTTTAATGGCTAAAGTTCCCAAATTAAAGGTCTAATTTCTCGATGAAATCAACGTACAGAGAAAAACAGCTTATAGATCAGGTTTCAGGGCATAACAATGCGCCACTAAAATGTTATTTCGAACATTTTTGGGTGTGACAGTTGCCGAGGTATTCTGTAAGTACAACCAGTTGTTATTCTGATATAAGGATAGAAGACTTCTGAAAAGTCATCACTTTAGCATTCTTTATTGAAGCCCCTTTTGAATAAAGATCTACCACCGTTGTAAGACAGTTGCATTTATTTTAACTCTTGTTTCATTATCACTTGGAATTATTATTTTTATTGTTATTCGGTAGATAAGTAATAGAAAAGTTTGTGTGTTTTGTCAAATTTCGCGTGCACTCGAGATTTGGATTAGTCGTTCCTAATTTAGAAGTGATAGACTAGAGTGAAGCAGCTGGTTAACTTTACCAACAAAAAAAGTGAAGTCGATCGTCAAATTATAACACCTCCACGGCTGAAAGTTTGTTTGGGC
>NW_013761915.1:0-2112 GCF_000517525.1 Limulus polyphemus
GTCTATATAGTGGTGGAAGTCAGGAGGATATCACAGATGATGCCTCCCAGGAAAGGGCTATAGATGCCAAATGTCTATTTAGTGGTGGAAGTCAGGAGGATATCACAGATGATGCCTCCCAGGAATGGGCTAGAAGATGTCAAATGTCTATGTAGTAGTGGAAATCATACCCAAAGAATGCATTCTCTGTGTGAAAACCTCCTGGACTCGATTGAAAACAGAAAACAGGTGTGAGCCCTGAGTGACCAGAAAGCATCTGAGAGAAAACCTGTGTGACCCAAGGGTTTTCTGCAAAGTGAGTCCACAGATGGACAAACTGTAATAGCCAAACTCACCTTGGATCAAATATTAGGTGTTGGTCAAAAAGCAGCTGATTACTGAGACCCATGATGACTGGTATCACATAATATTCTGAGAAATTTTAAAATGTTTCAGAATTCTCATTCCATCGTCACTGTGAAAAATTTAAAGAAGAATTAATAATTTTATAAGTATGAAAAACATTATAAGGTTTTATGAAAGAAGTTGTTAATACCAAAAGAAGATTGAAAAGAATAGTTAAAATGATTAATACATTCACATTGTATAGCACAGGCTGGAAGAAACTAGAAACAGGTATGTGCTGAGAAATCAACAAGTCAAACAACTTAAAAGTTTAATGTACTAGGTATCATACAAGCAACATGTGATGATAGCCAGACATTTGTTTTCCTTTTTTTCAGTGCTTTCTATCTAGCTAAAGGTTGTAATAGTTGAACAGGAGTCATGCTTGTGTAAGTAAGTTAAACTGAAGGATATAACACATTGTTAAACCATTATTACTCCTTGTCTAGTAATTTTTGACAAACATATTTAACTGGGCAAGTTATTCAACAAGCAACATTTTTGTTGGAGCCATCTTACCCTAAGTAACACTGGGTACGTTAGTAGTTGTAATAAATAGGTCATTATTTAGACATACGAGGTAAATACAAACAACGGGTATCGGTTTGGCTGTTTATGTAACCGACAACCACTAGGTCACATCCTCGCAATTGTGAGTTGTGTGCAAAGAGAATGCATGCATACTGTTCCATCAGAGGAAGAAGTAATACCTAACAGTTTGATAACGTGGATAGTTGGAATAATGAAAGACATTAATTTTGATCACTTGATTATTTTCATAAGTTGTAATTGGTTAACCTGAACAACCTTGAAATAATCAAAAATAATAACAATGAGAAATCAGAACAGCAATATTTCAGTTAGTTGCAATAATCAGTAATAATTGGGAAAACTAATTTCAATCAATTTTCTTGACATTAAAGAATTTAATCATAATTCCTTTTAATCAATTATTTTAAGTGACATTACTTGACTTAATCGATGCTCGTAGGTAATAGAGTTAATTGCCCAGCTTTACTTTCAAAAACATACTCATCTTACAGTCTCCATGATAGTAGATCTCACAACCTTCTGTGTCAATGAACTTGCTCCTAATGTGAAGAAAAGTACGTTTAACAAAAAGATCTGGTGATTGGCTCATCACTATCACCAGAAGTGCTATGTAATCTCTACGTGGAATATTTAGAAAATAAAAACCATCTCGACAGCCACACGAAAGTGCAGGATATGTTGATAACACAGTTATAATGTGGTCACACTATACAGACTAGATTTCATGAACCACCTAACAGACAACATCCAATGATACAAATCACAGTGAAAATATAGAGAGAAAAAAATGATAAGCACCCATTCCTAGAAATGTTTGCCAAGAAACAACTCGTGTACCACAGGAATTTATAGAACACCCACACATGCTAGTAAATATCTTGATTGTAGATCAAACCACCACAACAACATCAAACATGAGCTTCAGACTGACTTCTGGAGTCTTAAGAATGAATCAGATTTGTAATACAGAAGATGGTAAAAAATAGACACAATGCAATGACCCTTATTCTTAACAGATATGAAGGTGAATTAGTGGAAGCCACTCAACCTGCTGTGAAGATGAAATTAAAAGATCTGCTTTAGTGGAAGCCACTCAACCTGCTGTGAAGGTGAAATTAAAAGATCTGCTTTGGTGGAAGCCACTCAACCTGCTGTGAAGGTGAAATTAAAAGATCT
>NW_013761916.1:0-899 GCF_000517525.1 Limulus polyphemus
AATATTGCTTCTCTATTACAAGTTCCTTTGGATATATTAGGTTTGGATAAAAATCCAAATTGTTGATAGAGATTAAATCATCTGTAACGAAAAGTATAGATATATAAATTAGAGTTTGATACTTGCTTCAAGACTGAGTTTTCATAAAAGAGCAGATACAAGTTGGCCATGTTTGAAGATAAATCGGAATAACCACTATCCTTGTTCATTGAAAGTAATATAACTGCTATACATAAAAAAAAATAGTATATCCTTACAATGATGCTTAATAAATTTAAAGCTTGGAATAGTTATTACTGTATATACAAATTTATCAAGGGGATCATCAAAAATCTGATTAAATATTTCAGATCTGTTTTAATATATAATGTAGTAAAATCATAAGTAGTAACAGGGTTGGCTGTCTTAAGAATTTAAATTAGTTAAACATTCCAAAACCGGAATATTATTTTTAATGATTCAAAAATAGAGGTTCAAATCATTAATTAAAATTTGTGCACATAATGTTTTACATACAAAATCAAAATTACAACCAGCTTTATCAATAGGAGTAATATTAACTTGTTCTTGAATTTCTCTTACTTTACTTCTAAAGGTATTGAAAGAATAATTTTGTGTAGTTAAAGAGAAGAGGTCCTATAGGTTTATTGTATTTTAAACTAACTCATAAGGTAAGGGTTTTAGTTTTGCTTAACATCACATTGTAACCATTACATGAAAGGGTGGAAGCTGGAAGTCTTGTAGAAATACAGGGTGGTTTATTTCAACTATTAGAATATTTTTGGCTTTTTGTACATCTCATAAAAGAGTGGCGTTTGGGAGTTTTACATTGTAGACATTTAGGGTGGTTTATTTCTACTTTACGTTTGTATCTAAATATTAAGGGTAACTGTCTTCCC
>NW_013761917.1:0-898 GCF_000517525.1 Limulus polyphemus
CTGATTAAGTCGATGGTTAA
The DNA here is from genome assembly GCF_000517525.1 of Limulus polyphemus. Classification (NCBI taxonomy): domain Eukaryota; kingdom Metazoa; phylum Arthropoda; class Merostomata; order Xiphosura; family Limulidae; genus Limulus; species Limulus polyphemus. The sequence goes on from NW_013761917.1 coordinate 21, forward strand.
TGTATCCTCCTTGTGTAAAAGACAATAGATCGTCCTTTAACGTATCTAATTCGCTTTTAAATTTAGTAATGTTTTACGTTTGTACTTCTTGTTTCCTTTCTTGTTCCAGTTGCCACTGCTGTAGTCCCTCTTCTTGTTTCTTTTCTTTTTCCTCCAACAACTGCTGTAATTTCTCTTCTTGTTTATTTTCTTTCTCCTCCAATAGCCATTGTAATCTCTCTTCTTGTTTATTTTCTTTCTCCTCCAATAGCCGTTGTAATCTCTCTTCTTGCTTATTTTCTTTCTCCTCCAATAGCCGTTGTAATCTCTCTTCTTGTTTATTTTCTTTCTCCTCCAATAGCTGTTGCAATCTCTCTTGTTTATTTTGCTGTTCGAGCTGCCACTGTTGCAAGTTTTCTTGCCACTGCTGTAATCTCTCTTCTTGTTTATTTTGCTGTTCGAGCTGCCACTGTTGCAGGTTTTCTTGCAACTGCTGTAATCTCTCTTCTTGTTTATTCTTTCGTTCTTCTTGTTTCTTTTCTCGTTCTTCCTGTTTCTTTTCTTTTTCCTCTCACAACTGTTGTAATTTCTCTTCTCGTTCTTCTTGTTTCTTTTGCTGTTCTTGTATTGCTACCATTAAGTCTGCTAGGCTCTAGTTTGATTTGCCGCTTCTCGTTTCCAGTTTTTTTATCCAACTCTCTGACACCAGTTTGTTACGCCTCCAGTCGTTAGTTAATTTTCCGTAACTTCGTTCCGACGAAACTTTAGCGACACAAGTCCTTTCTTAAATAAAACTGGTTTATTCTTTCTGAATATAACTTTGCGATACACTTAATTTCAACAGTCGCGCTATATTTCTCAACGAACTTCTCACGTGCTTAACAATATTCTCTCTGACT
>NW_013761918.1:0-899 GCF_000517525.1 Limulus polyphemus
ATTTTTAGTGAAGTATTTTTATTTTCTCTTATTACGGGGTCCCTGGTGGCGCAGTCTGAGGGCTTATACTGTTAAAATTCAGGTTTCAATTTTTGCGGTGAGTACAGCACAGATAGCCTATTGTGTAGCTTTGTGCTTAACAGCAAACAAACTATTTATTGTACAATGTTTTAAAAACTGTTATTTTTTAACGGTTGTTTAAAATATATGTTTTCACGAACTTAAAATGTTTTCATTGTTTCAGTCATCTATATTATATTATCATGTTACTTTTTGACATGTCTGAACGAAAAAGAAACCTTCAGAAACACAATAATTAACGCAATCGAAGGAACATAATTTGATGTTTTTGATAAACCTCCACATCTCCTAATGGTACAGTAATAAGTCGTTGAGTTTATATGCTCAAAACCGCGTTTCGATACCCTTAGTGGACACCACACACGCGTAGCTTTGTGCTTAACAAAACAAACTCATTATTTATATATGCTAGTATAAAAACCAAAACCTACCAAACTGTTATACCCTCCAATATGCATTTGCCGCCAGTAAACAGACATAAGAAAAATAAAGGTTCTACTAGTTTCAAAACCTACCAAACTGTTATACCCTCCAATATGCATTTGCCGCCAGTAAACAGACATAAGAAAAATAAAGGTTCTACTAGTTTCAAAACCTATCATGAGCAATGCCTATTTTATCAGTATCGATTCTTGTCCCAGTATTCACTGATCACAATTATTTTAGTGTTACGTTGTTGTAATAGTTCTCTTAAAACCACATCGTTCATGGCCAGGTGGTTAGGGCACTCGACTCGCAATCTGAGGGTCGCGGGTTCGAATCCCCATCCCACCAAACATGCTCGCCCTTTCAGCTGTGGGGGCGTTATAATGTGACGT
>NW_013761919.1:0-894 GCF_000517525.1 Limulus polyphemus
GCTTCATGTGAGGTTCATCTGCTTCATCAGCAAATGTCCTATCATTGGTAACAGTCACATCAGTGGTAGTAACTTCATCTAGAGCTTCACCGTTTCCCTTCTCAAAACTGAGTAGAGTTTCTTCTTCGACGGTGGCTTCTTCAGGTGGCACATCTTCAGCAGCATCATTTGTTCTGTTTTCCACTTCGTCCCAACTGAAATGTCCTGGACCGTGATAACGCCAAAGCCTGTTGGCATGCACCACTTTTGGCTAACCTCGCCGACCACATTTTATCCGGAAAGTCACGTCTGAGAGACGATCCACTATGTCATATGGGCCTTCCCATGGAGAAGACAACTTAGGAGACTTCCCTTTGGTCTTCCTGGGATTATAAAACCACACCTTGTCTCCTGGTTCAAAGCTGACTTCAGTAGATCTCTTATCATAAGTTAACTTCATCGAATCAGCAGACGTCTTCAAGTTTGAACGTACTTGATGGTGAATAGCGTCCATCCTTTCCGATAACACTTCCACAAACTCTGACATATTCACAGGCAACTCTTCATAAGGTAGGCATCCCTTATGCTTGGGTCCCCTTTTAGCACTACATGTACTGCATGTCCGGCACCATTCTTCCACATCTCGCCTCATACCTATCCAATAAAATCTTTGTCATAGGTGACTCAATGTCTTCTTAATTCCGAGATGTTCTCCTGTTAAATTATCATGGGATTGACGCAGCACAAGTTCCCGTAACTTCCTTGGTATAACTGTTTGCCAAGTCGTCACTTTCCTATCGGTAGTTTCCCATCTCCGGACAAGAATACCATTTTCAAGCTTCAACTGCTCCCATTGCGCCCAATAGTGCTTTATCACAGGGCTTAGACTGTGCAAGCAGGGCGCAAAACACTTAT
>NW_013761920.1:0-899 GCF_000517525.1 Limulus polyphemus
AATGACACTGTCCAGCATCAGGGATAAACTTTTAATAAAAATGTATCTCAAATGGTGCCGCCGCTCATGGTCGTAACGACGGCACAACATTAAAATGTGTGTTATTGTGACTTGAGTGTCACAATGGCTACACATTGGTGGGTCAATACCTGATAAAAGAAAATGATGGGTTAAAAAACTATGACCAATGCATAGCCTTGCCAGGACTACTTCCTCCTTTCGATCCTTATGGAATCAAGACGGCCAAAGACCAACAGAAGGTTTGATCCGGAAAACCTTATTATGGCGTTGCTCACTCCAAGTCAACTGCCACGAAGCTGTGCCTTGAAGACAGGACCGTAGTCCATGTATGGGACAGGCACAGCCATGATGGTACCTGAGCAGACAGACACAGCTGCAGTGTCAGCAAGCTCATTCTTGTGAATAGAAAGGTGGGCACGGATCCAGAAAAACTGGATGAAAATAGAAGATAGCAAAAAAGAGGGCCAATCGGTATTGAATATTGACGAGAACAGGGTGAGAACTAACGTTAAGCGATTCCAGGGCCAGTACTGCATACTTCTACATGATCCAGGGGAAGAGAAATAGCATATAATTTGGCAGTGAACACAGAAACTATAGAGAGGATCCTGCGAACAACTACCGAGCCACAGCAAACCATGGCCAAACCTACAGAATCACCTAATTTCGAACCATCCATGTAAATGGGAAGAGAGGAATGGTTCGAAAGATGTTCAGCAAAAAGAAGATGGTACTTCCAATCGGGAGTATCTGCCTTCGCCAGATGACTCAGGAAAGGTCACATGATGGAATGGTAATAAGCCATGGTGGAATGATCTGATAATTGGTACAGCAATGTCATCCAATGCCAGACCCAATTCAGCCAGTAATGCCGGATA
>NW_013761921.1:0-896 GCF_000517525.1 Limulus polyphemus
TCAGTCAGAAAGTCTACAAGGCTAGGTTTAGGAGAAAAGGGGAGAGCCTGCAAGAGCTGGCACAGGATTTGGAAAATATGGCACACAAAGCCTACCCAACTGCACCACCCGATGTCCTCAAGTTGTTGCTGAGGGATCAGTTTGTAGACGCCTTGGACAGTCCACAACTAGAAATACAAGTAAAGCAAGCACACCCCTCTACTATGTAGGATGCAATGGCCAGAGCTCTTGAATTCAAATCCTACATTAAGTCCACCACAGAGGTACCAAGGTTGGTACAGTCATCAGGATTAAGGGCCAGAAAGGGTAGCTCTAAGAGAAGTTTGAGGGACTTTGCTAGCACTGAAACAAACCTGGGTACAAGAGAGCTCAATGCCAGCAACTTCAACACGGCAGGAAAGGCTGCTACCCAGAAAGGTTGTTGGAACTGTGGAGAGCAAGGACATACGAAAAGCCAGTGTAAGAGGAATACTACAAATAAGTCAGCTTCGGGAAACCAAGTAGTGGTTGGTGCTGAGGAACACCCACCAACCCCCATTGTGAAAGTCCCAACAGCTAGGTGTAAAATGCCAAGCACACATAGTGTCTACGTGACAGGAAAGCTCGATGGCCAAAAGTGCAACTTTGTCATAGATTCTGCATCTTAGCAAACCCTTGTGAGTGTCAAGGTGCTAGATCACAAAGGAGTACTAGAAGTCATGCAAAAGCTTTGTGGTATGACAGAACATTATTCAATGTTGTGGGGACCAGTGGGGGTAACTACTGAGCTCATGGGCACGAAGAATAGACACAAAGTATACTTGGCTGATATTGAAGACCAATGCATATTAGGGTTGGACTACTTACTACCGAGGAAGTGTGTAGTTAACTTCGATAAAATGACGATTGGGAACAAC
>NW_013761922.1:0-899 GCF_000517525.1 Limulus polyphemus
GCACACTGTGCTCACTTACAATGTGACCTAAGTAAAGCACCTCTTTCTGGAACAAGTGGCATTTCTTTGAGGTTTGCTGCTTTCAAATGCTTGAATACTTCCTCTAGCCAGGACATTTCCTCATGAAAAGTTGTTGCAAATACAATGACATCATCCAGATACACTAGGGCTATCCTCCATGGTAGGCCTTCCAATATTCTTTCCATCAGCCTCTCAAATGTTGCTGGAGCATTACTAAGCCCGAATGGCATCACTCGGTATTGCCAGAGACCTTGGTCATAACTAAATACTGTATTAGGTCTATCTGCTTCAGCCATTTTTACTTGATGGAAACCTGACTTTAAGTCTAGAGTTGAAAACCACCTGGCTCCACTTAGGACATCAAGAGTATCATCAGTTCTTGGCAGTGGGTATGAGTCTTTTTCAGTTATGCTGTTAAGAGCCCTGAAGTCCACACAGCAACGTTGGGTCCCATCCTTCTTCTGGACTAACACGACAGGAGCTGACCAGGGACTATATGATTTCTCGACTATCCCTTCCTTAATTAGACCATCCATGTCCTTCTCTATCTCTTGTCACTTTGCTAGGACTATTCTCCTTGGAGGGATCTTTATTGGACAATGATTGCCTGTGTTTATTCTGTGCTCTACAAGGTTTGTGTAGCCGAGATCATGATCTCCTTTCGAAAAGACGTCTGCATAATTTGCCAAAAGTTCTTTTACCTGAAGAGCCTGTGATGATGCCAAATGGACTATGTTTTTCTTATAGAGGTCAGTTAAATGTCCTGGAAGTGTATGTCCTTTCCTTATAGTTGTATTTCTTGCTTTAACATTGACTGGCTCTACCTACTGGCACACACCCAACAACGCCCTTCCTTAAGTGTCTGTTCACATTTAGAG
>NW_013761923.1:0-899 GCF_000517525.1 Limulus polyphemus
CTAGTTTTATGTAAAAAATACTGAAATTAAAAAGCGAAAAATTCAGTACATTCTAATCATTATAGATTTTAGTCTTCTTTCGTATTGCTTTATGACAGTTTCTTATCTAGAATTTACATCATTAACTTATAAGTTACATATTAGCTCTGATCATTACAGTTAACTTACCTTTAATCAAGGATTCCAATCGGAAGTGACGTTTCTTTAGATTAAGTTTATATTTCAAAACATGCGTAGCTGATAGTGTTAAATATGTATTGCGAAACTCCCACCTATTCTCCAAAGTTGTAGAAGATTCTCGAAAGTAAGAATCAATAATATATGTATATACGTAAACGCTTAAGTCTTGATCAGTATTGTTACGTAAAATTAGAACGCCTCCATACGGCTATAAATATAACCAACACGACGCGCCAACAGAGAGTATCTATTATTAGTTCATTATAATCAGTGTGCTATAAACTTCGAAAGCTATAACTGTGATTGTTATAACTTTTATCAATCGGAAAACTTCAGATATTTGACCAGGAATATTTATAAATTTCGAACATTATAAACCATTTAACTTCAGTGGATTCACATCGGACATTAGTATTTTTACGAAAACATTATATAAATTCAACGGTGGAAAACTCAGGGGGTGTGGCAAAGGACAAAGCTAGCTAGTTTCCTGTTAAGCGAATCGTATCTACATCAACTTGTAATTTACTCGCTTGATAAGATATCAAGGAAGTTCCAGACTAGAAAGAGACTTTATATTTTGTAAGTTTGTGAAACTTTTGTTTTTAAATCATTGTTTGTAGAAACTATTTGTAATAATGGTTACTGTAAAGTGTATTGTTGTGTGTATATTAAAACGTAATTGTGTTAAAAACGAAAACTTTATATCAACCTAGTTG
>NW_013761924.1:0-900 GCF_000517525.1 Limulus polyphemus
AACAAAAGTATTCATAAGGTGAAACTCAGTGTTTAAGAAATATCAAAATCATGTTAATACAAAAAATCTTTAATTATGGATATTTCTGAATTTTTTAAAAACTCCATCATCAAATTGAAAAACTTAAAGAATAACTGAGAACTTTATAAGTATAGAAACATTATAAGCATTTAAGCAAGAAGCTGTTGATACAGATGAAAGTTTGGAAAGAACACATAAAGGATTAACGCGTTTATATTTTACTGTACAGATTGGAAGAAACTATAGAAATGTGTGTGTGTGCTGGAAAATCAATAAATCAAACAACTTAAAGCTTATTATACTAGGTTGGCAGTTTTAAGAGATGATACAACAATTAGACTTCTGTTTTTTCCTTTTCAGTGATAACCTGGTGGGTCTATCTATATACTACTAAAACTCTGAGATTGTTTGTTTGTGGGCTTGTCTGTAGTTAAATACAGCAAAAATGGTCACAATACCACTATATTTGTAATGAAATGAGAATAGAAACAGAATAAAACAAGTTTTGTTAAAATCGGGCCACGGGTTACCAAGTTAGCCCCGTTTTTCGGTTTACTTTTATGAAAATTTCTAGATGAATTTATGTACACATATCGGTTTATCTAACTATTTATTCATTTTCCACCTGATGAATCACTTTAAAATATCTTCTATACAACAATATATGCACAACAGAAATTAAATGATGAGATGAAAATGTCTTATAACAGCACTAGAAAGAACAACAATAAAATGATCCCTACAATATTATTGACTATTTGCAAATAATAACTATGGAGATGAGGTAATAAAATAAAAATCAAGTTGAGAACAACAACAAAATTTCATAAACGAAAACCTCTCGCCGAGCATTGGCTATTATATTATTTCCCTGTCAAT
>NW_013761925.1:0-899 GCF_000517525.1 Limulus polyphemus
TGTTACTTAAAACTGAAATTTTAGATCTCCTCCACACGCATACAAATATAACCAACGCAACCAACGCGCCGCACCGAAAAAGAGAGTATATATTATTAGTTCACTATAGTCAGTGTGCTATAAACTTTGAAAACTATAACTGTGATTGTTTCAACGCTTATCAATCGGAAAACTTCAGATATTTGACCAGGAACCTTTACAAAGTTCGAACATTACAGATCATTTAACTTCAGTGGATTATCATCGGACATTAGTATTTTTACGAAAACATTACATAACGTCACGATGGAAAACCCGGTGTGTGTGGGTGGGGGGGGGGGGGGGGTTTGGATAAATAACGAAGGACAAAGCTAGCTAGGTTTCCTTTAAGTGAAATATACCTACGTCAACTCGTAATCCACTCGCTCATCGTGATTGTTTGTTTGTTTTGAATTTCGCGCAAAGCTACACGAGGGCTATCTGCGCTAGCCGTCCCTAATTTAGCAGTGTAAGACTAGAGGGAAGGCAGCTAGTCATCACCACCCACCGCCAACTCTTGGGCTACTCTTTTACCAACGAATAGTGGGATTGACCCCACGGCTGAACCCTTTAAAACCCGCGACCCTCAGATTGCGAGTCGAGTGCCGTAACCACCTGGCCATGCCGGGTCTCTAAGTATTGAATTTTCTTTCCTATAAAATCTTATCTTTGATGTAAATTATACTGTAGACTTTATTTTCAAAATTTCTTTAAGGAATTCGGAATCTTCCATGGCAAATCCAAATTCATTTCGATTTTTCTTCGGCTTAGATTGTCTTTATATTCCTTTTTCAGGATATTTTCTATCCTCTTCTAGATTCCAGAAACCATTTTTTCTTTTCTCATTTGTACTTATTGACACAATTTCACCCAATTTTTGG
>NW_013761926.1:0-898 GCF_000517525.1 Limulus polyphemus
ACGTTTATCGACCGCGAATAAATCGCTTAACAATAAATGCGAATTTTGTAATTCTAATTTTAATTATATTGTCCTGTGACCACACATTATAATGTACTAAGTAATTAGTCTCAATAATTCTACCAGAAAAACTTGTTACTTTTAGTAATCAAAGGCTGGTAGCATTGAAAGAGTAGCTATAAAAAATGAGGCATAACACACTGAATTTCAAAGTATAATACACACGTTTATTATTTTTTCATATTCCTAACGCTAAAAGATCGAATATCAATTATTCAACATCTTCCTTCGCTTCTTTCTAATCATCATTGTTATTTTTAATCATCGAACCATGCCTTTTTTTGCGTTTATCTAATATTTTGTTGATAAATAATACATAGGAAACTATCTATTGTTATTACTAGGCCTCGGGGAAATCAAGCAATGCGAGAAGTATTCCATTAATATCATGCTTTGAAAATAGAATAACAAAAATATAATTCTAGCGTAAATTGTGAAGAAACGTTCTTGAAAACTATTCTTTATAAAGTATATTACATCATGGATCAAAATCAGTGAAATGTCAATTGAATACCATCTCAATCTTGATCCCTTTAATAAGCTATATTACATCCATCATAGATCAAAATCAGTGAAATGTCACTGGAATACCATCTCAATCTTGATCCCTTTAATAAACTATATTACATCCATCATGGATCAAAATCGGTGAAATGTCACTGGAATACCATCTCAATCTTGATCCCTTTAATAAGCTATATTACATCCATCATAGATTAAAATCAGTGAAATGTCACTGGAATACCATCTCAATCTTGATCCCTTTAATAAGCTGTATCACATCCATCATGGATCAAAATCAGTGAAATGTCACTGGAATACCATCTCAATTTTGATC
>NW_013761927.1:0-898 GCF_000517525.1 Limulus polyphemus
TAGAAGCAGTGGAAGACCCATGCAGGGCAGTGGATTTGAAGATTGGAAGGTCACTTGTAGTTGGTCATCAAGTAGTACCTATAACAGTGGCCAATTTCTCTAAATGTGAGCAGACACTTAAGGAAGGGGCGTTGTTGGGTGTGTGCCAGGAGGTAGAGCCAGTCAATGTTAAAGCAAGGAATACAACTGTGAAGAAAGGACATACACTTCTAGAATATTTGACTGACCTCTATAAGAAGAGCATACTCCATTTGTCATCATCACAGGCTCTTCAGGTAAAAGAACTTTTGGCAAATTATGCTGACGTCTTTTCGAAAGGAGATCATGACCTCGGCTGCACAAACCTGGTAGAGCACAGAATAAACACAGGCAATCACCGTCCAATAAAGATCCCTCCAAGGAGAATAGCTTCAGCAAAGCGACAAGAGATAGAGAAGGTCATGGATGGTCTAACTAAGGAAGGGATAGTTGAAAAATCAGATAGTCCCTGGTCTGCTTCCGTTGTATTAGTACAGAAGAAGGATGGGACCCAACGTTGCTGTGTGGACTTCAGGGCTTTTAACAGCATAACCGAAAAAGACTCATACCCACTGCCCAGAATTGATGATACTCTTGATGCCCTAAGTGGAGCCAGGTGGTTTTCAACTCTGGACTTAAAGTCAGGTTTCCATCAAGTAAAAATGGCTGAAGCAGATAGACCCAAGACAGTATTTAGTTATGGCCAAGGTCTCTGACAATACCGAGTGATGCCATTCGGGCTCAGTAATGCTCTAGCAACATTTGAGAGGCTGATGGAACGAGTATTGGAAGGCCTACAATGGAGGATAGCCCTAGTGTACCTGGACGATGTAATTATATTTGCAACAACTTTTGAACGAGGAAATGTCCCGGCTGGAGG
>NW_013761928.1:0-899 GCF_000517525.1 Limulus polyphemus
CTTGTTACTCTAGATTTGACGACTTTATTACGGTCTTTTTACTCCTTCTTACTTTAGATTTTTTCGTGTTTGATAACGGTCTTTTTTTACTCCTTCTTACACTAGATTTTTTCGACTTTGATAATTGTCTTTTTACTCCTTTTTTCACTAGATTTTTCGACTTTGATAACGGTCTTTATAATCCTTCTTACACTAGATTTGATCGACTTTGAGAACGGTCTTTATAGTCCTTCTTACACTAGATGTTTTTAATTTCATAATGGTCTTTTTAGTCTTCTTACACTAAATTTTGTCGACTTTGATAACGACATTTTTAGTATTTCTTACACTAGATGTTTTCAACTTTGATAACGGTCTTTTTTGACCTTCATACACTAGATTTTCTTGACTGTTATAACGGCCATTTTAGTTCTTATTACTTTAGATTTTTTTGATTTTGATAACGGTCTTTTTACTCCTTCTTACACTAGATTTTTTCGACTTTTATAACGGTCTTTTTAATCCTTCTTTCACTAGATTTTCTTAACTTTGATAACTGTTTTTTTAGTCCTTGTTACTCTAGATTTTGTCGACTTTGATAACGGTCTTTTTAGTCCTTCTTACACTAGATTTGGTTGACTTTGATAACGGTGTTTTTAGTCCTTCTTACACATATATTTTGTCGACTTTGATCACGGCCTTTTTACTCACTTATTACACTAGATCTTGTCGATTTTGATAACGGTCTTTTTACTCACTTCTTACAATAGACTTTGTTGATTTTGTTAACGGTCTTTTTAGACCTTCTTACACTAGATTTTTTTGAAATTCATAATGGTTTATTAGTCTTTCTTACACTAGATTTTCTTGACTTTTATAATGGCTTTTTACTCTTTCTTACACTAAATTTTGTCCACTTT
>NW_013761929.1:0-900 GCF_000517525.1 Limulus polyphemus
ATCCCATAAGTTTTCACAGTGGGATTCTAAAACCGAATTGCAGTATTACAAATCATTATGTTTGCTGCTGAATCTCAGAAAGAACAATTTGAAACAAAGATTTTAAATAATGAATACTATTAGTAGCATATCCTGCTGATTTCTGTATTCCTGTTGTTCGAGAACAGTGAAACATCATCTACCTTTTATTTTTCTCCAACAATTTATTAGGGTTTATTAAATGGCCAACTTACTTCTTCTTACATGATGCACATCAAAATCATGAAGGAACTTATGTACACCAAAAGGAAATATTCACTGACGTATTTAAGAAAAATTAAACCGTAAAAAGGTAACAACTACAGAAATTCTAGCAAGAATGATTTTTAAAGGTTTAAGTTTTAATCAGTCCGATAGAGAAAGGGCTGTTTTACAATTGTACTTGAAACATTCGGAAATTGATTAATATGTTATACTTGTTAATACCTCAGGGAGTGTATATCATAATAGATCGTTCTTCAGAATTAAAAAAAAACTATTATAATACATCTGTGTTCAGTATTTAAAAGGGTGTATGTCTTGTATTTTTATTGTCAAAACTCTGGGAATTTTGTATTGTAATAATTTATTGTTTTATTGCAAAAATATGTTTAGTAATTGACAATTGTTTCATTTTTAGAACTGTAGTATAACAAATTAATAGTTAATTTTCAAAGAGTGGGTGTAATATTGCCTGTTAGCAATGTAGGTTAGACTAAAATACATGTTGCCTGTGTTGTTTGTTAATCTTGTAGGTTAGACTAACATATACGCTGGCTGTGTGGTTTATTCATCTTGTAGTTTAGACTAACATACACGTTGGCTGTGTTGTTTGTTAATCTTATAGGTTAGACTAACAAACTTACTCACCTAATATCAACA
>NW_013761930.1:0-1112 GCF_000517525.1 Limulus polyphemus
CTCATGTACTTACTTACGTCTTTCATGACTAAGACATCTGAGTCAGTCTCTGCTCTGTATCAGTTCCAGTACTCTAACTGTATTAGCTAGTCCTAATCTTTCCTTCCACAATCTGCTGCCAATCTTCATTGTGTTTATCGTAATGCCATCTGCCTGTACCCAGTTTATACTCTTGATGTTGTCTAGTGTATCTATATCCTCTATGTATTACTTGAACTCATTGGTCTCATCTACCTTTCTCTCAAGTGCTGACATAGTGGATGAGATGTAGTTATGGTTGCTCTGTGTAGCACTTGACCAGCTATAATCCATTGTATTTTAATAATGCTGCTTAAACTATGTCATAGGGTGTTGGTTTGGTTGTCCCTCTTGCTTTTTCATGGGTACATTTCGCCAGTGGCGTAAAGAGTTCTCAGCACCCGGGGGCAAAGGCACTTTTGGCGCCCCCATCTCTGAAATGTTTTGATTATTTGTTTTGTGACTCATTACCCACTTAATGACAATAACATAAAGATTTAATTTCCGCCTTACACAGGCCTAAAATAAAGTAACAATATAACATCTCACGATATCACAACTGTAAACCTGGAACTAATGAAATATAGCCTATTAGGTGTACTTACATAATTTGTAAACCATTTTGATATTTATGTCATCCAGTATTGTTCAGTCACATCGCTAGTGTAATCTTTCAAACATGCAGAATAAATTTCTGTTATATCCCTAATTTTGAAACTTATATTTTATATGAGAAGCCAGTCACTTGTGGTGTACATGGATTATAAAACAGATTGATAAAATACTACTTAAGTTTACAAATAACAAATTTTATTAGTTTACAAAACTGTATATATACTTAACTCGATCTTGTACAGGTAGCATTCTGGTATTCATGGTTGCATTATATGAACCTTTCGTGCTTTTGCTGCTGCAAATGCATCAATTAAATTATCAAAATTTAAGGTATTAAGTATGTCTTTTTCAATACTTAATATTGCCAAGCTACTAAGTCGTCATTGAGGTTCTCAAGTATATAAGAATTAATTTCAGCATGCTGAAGGATCTTTCACAACTAGCAATAGAAACTCCAATTGTCAACAAAATCTTCAATG
>NW_013761931.1:0-899 GCF_000517525.1 Limulus polyphemus
ATTTGTAAGACAAGATTTTCCCTTAGCGAAACCACGTTGCCTATTCAATAAAATTCTAAACTTTGTTAAATGATTTTGCAAAGCATCATTTATCACACTTTCCAAAACTTTTTCCACAACTGATGGAAGGCTAATGGGTCTATAATTACTGGGACAATTTTTATCACCTCCCTTGAAAAGAGGAGTTACATCAGCTAACTTCTAATCCTCTGGTACCTGCCCACTATTCAAGGACTGACAAAAGATAGCAGCAAGTGGCTCACATATCCAATTTTTAACCTCCTTCAAAACCTTTGGGGAAATATTATCTGGCCTAGGAGACTTATCATTTTTTAACCTTCCCAATTATTTTCTTAACCAGCTCAGAATTAATATAATCACCTTGTTCAATCTTGTTTTCATCTATCAACTGTTTGGAATACTGCTTAAATCTTCATAAGTAAAAACTAAAGAAAAAGTAATATTGAATATAAGTCGAAAGAGGTTATAATTTCATTGTATAGGTCACTGATTAGGTCACATTTGGAATATTGTGTTCAGTCTTGGGCTCCTTAACTTAGAAAAGACATTGAATTGTTGGAAAGCGTTCAGAGAAGGGTTACTAGGATGGTGTCTGGGATGGAGAGATTGAAATCTTTCAAATTGTTTTCTCTTGAAACAAGAAGAGTTAGGGGGAATCTGATTGAGGTGTTTAAGATTGTAAAGGGAATTGACAGTGTTGATGTATCATTTTTTTTTATATTTAACAATGAGAATAGTAGGACTAGGGGACACAAATATAAATTCAGCTAAGGCAGTTTTATTTTTATAACAGGGTGGTTGGCCTTTGGAATGGATTGGCTTCAGATGTTGTAGAGGCAGTAAAGTTAAGTAAGTTTAAAAAGAAGCTTGATAAGTAT
>NW_013761932.1:0-898 GCF_000517525.1 Limulus polyphemus
GACTTATTGGTGGTATTTTTCTTACACTGGCTCCTCAGATGTCCTTGCTCCCAACAGTTCCAACAGCCTTTCTTGGTAGCGGCCTTTACTGCTGTATCGTCTCCCCTGTGTTGAAGTTGCCAGCATTGAGCTCTCTTGTGCCCAGGTTTGTTACAGTGCCAGCAAAGTCCCTCAAACTTCAATGAAAGCTGACCTTTTCTGGCCTTGAAACCAGATGACTGTACCAACCTTTGTACCTCTGTGCTGGACTTAACGTAGGATTCAAATTCGAGAGCTCTGGCCATTGCATCCTGCATGGTAGAGGGGTGTGCTTGCTTCACTTGTATCTTAAGTTGTGGACTGTCCAAGGCATCTACAAACTGATCCCACAGCAACAACTTGAGGAGATCGGGTGGTGCAGTTGGGTAGGCCTTGTGTGCCATGCTCTCCAAGTCCTGTGCCAGCTTTTGCAGGCTCTCCCCTTTAGCACGGACTCTCGTCCTGAACCTGGCCCTGTAGACTTGTGACTGGTTTTGGGTTCCGTACCTGAGTTCCAGAGCCTCTACCAGTGCTCTATAGTTGTGTCTGTTGGCTGCTGTTAACTGTCCAAGTATTTCCAGTGGTTGTCCCTTCAAGCTCGTTGCCAGATATACAGCTTTCTGTTCCTCTGAACATCCATTCATCTGTGCCAGTAGCTCGAATTGTGCTCTATATGCTTCCCACGGTGCCTTCCCATCGAATTCCTGTGGCTTCCTTCGCACTGGATCACTCCTAGTAATGACATTCATATCTAGTATGTGACTTCTAACGGGACTGAATATGTCTGCATTAGGGTTTAGCTGCGGGCTCTGTAAGGGGCTTGCCATTGTCTGGGGCTGATTAAGTCGATGGTCAATGTATCCTCTTTGTGTAACACACG
>NW_013761933.1:0-894 GCF_000517525.1 Limulus polyphemus
AATCAATCTATCATTTCATTTCGCTGAACACTCTCTAAAACTTTCTATAGATAAATTGGCTTTAAATCTCAAATATTAACAGTAACTTTCAGCTGGATTAACACCAGGATTTATGGGTGGCCATTTTCTAACTAAAAGAACTTTTACATTCTCCAAATAACTCCTATACAGCTAGATAATGTGTTTTGGGATTAAGTTGGCCATAACTGATATCTAATTTATAAAATCACATAGGAAACGATATTAGTACAATAAGTCACAAATACAAACTCTGACGATTTGATTTTCGTATCTCAGTTAATGACAAATATATATGCTAAAAGCACAATCAGTTGTTTTTGAGCTATATTGACATTTATCTTTTGTTAAGAAATAGAAACATGAAACTTCACGATATCAAATCAAAAAGCCAAACTGTTTCGTCCAATCACTCTCTCTGATGAACAGTGATTATTGTCTTGCTGAAAATGACCATACTGACTACCTTGACGATCATGCCCCCGGGTTTGAAAGAGTTACACTATTTCACGAAGCACGTGCACACTAAAGTCTTCATGGTGACCAGTATCCTTTCTTCTCTTGGCTAATTATCTACTTCACCCCTGCTGAAAACAACTCGATCATTCTCTTCAACCTCCATGACCTTTAGAATTTTAACGTAATTTTTGTCACCATTGGATGTTTATACAGAAAATGAGATATCAGAATACAATAGCTATAATATAACGTTTATGTCGTACAGTATTTATTACAATGATTCATCAGACCATTTTGGTGATAATTTTTTTTTATCTAATCATTATTCTTGTGAAGAGTTGTTTATTGATCGGAAGATGTTGTGAATTACGTGATAATAGCAATAAATAAAAAATTAAAAAATATACTTTGCCGTAT
>NW_013761934.1:0-900 GCF_000517525.1 Limulus polyphemus
TCTAATCAAGGATCAATGTAGTAAAATATGTAAGACAAGGTAATATGTTTCGTAACTAGATGTGGATTCATATAAGTGTCAGATTTGGTTTAGTTCCATTACTGTTGAATTATGAATAAGGCTTACTTGATGTATAGTATTCATTTGGCTAGTGGTGGAATGCTCTGCTGGTCAAATGATCCTTTTTATCTAAGCGATGAAAGTTTTCAAAATTATACTTAAGAACAATATATATGTAAATAACACCACTGATATTTAATCTGTAATGGATCAATTAAGAGGAATGTTTTAAAAAAATGTACCATCTAATTTGATTTTTATCACAGATATTAAGCTTATTTGCTTTGTTCTACTTTTGCTGCACATTGTGAGAGCCTGATTTTTTTTTTATGAGGCTTTCTCAGTAATTCTGTTCAAAGGGTGTTGCACGAATTTGCCAAACTTAATTCAGCACCAATGTTTCCCTTTTTTTAATACTTAAAAAATGAAGGAAAGATACATTTTAGTTTAAATGAATCTAGTTTAACTGTATGAGACCTTGCGTGTCAATTTGATATACCTTTTGTATTATTTTAATTATTGCATTGTGAAAAAAAAATGACTGGATGAAATACTTTGAAACTTCATAATCAGTATTTACAGATGATCTTATTTTTAATATATTATATTTGGGCCTAGCATGACCTGATGGTTAGGATGCTCGATTTGCAATCTGAGGGTTACAGGTTTGAACCCTGTCACCGAATATGGTTAACCGTTTGAGCTGTGGGGATGTTGTAATGTAACACTCAACCTCACTATTTGTTAGTGAAGAGGAGCCCAACAGCTGGCAGTGAGTGGTGTTAACTAACTGCCTGCCTTCCCTGTAATCTATTATTTCAAAGTTAGGGATGACTAGTG
>NW_013761935.1:0-898 GCF_000517525.1 Limulus polyphemus
GTTAAATCTAGTGTCTTGTTATTGACAGTACACAGTATTGTTAAATATTGTGTCCTCTTAGTGATAGCACACAGTATTGTTAAATCTTGTGTCTTCTTATTGACAGTGTACAGTATTCTTAAATCTTGTGTCTTCTTATTGACAGTTCACAGAATCGTTAAATCTTGAGTCTTCTTATTCATAGTAAACAGTATTGTTAAATTTTGTGTCTTCTTATTGATAGTACACAGTATTGTTAAATCTTGTGGCTTGTTATTGATAGTACACAGTATCGTTAAATACTGTGTCTTCTTATTGACAGTAAACAGTATTGTTAAATCTTGCGTCTTCTTATTGACAGTACACAGTACTGTTAAATATTTTGTCTTCTTATTGACAGTACACAGTATGGTTAAATCTTGTGTTTTCTTATCGACAGTACACAGTATCGTTAAATCTTATGTCTTCTTATTGATAGTACACAGTATCGTCAAATCTCGTGTCTTCTTATTGACAGTACACAGTATCGTTAAATCTTGTGTCTTCTTACTGATAGTAGACAGTAATGTTAAATCTTGTGTCTTCTTATTGACAGCACACACTATTGTTAAATCTTGCGTCTTCTTATGAACAGTACACAGTATTGTTAAATCTTGTGTCTTCTCTTTGACAGTACACAGTATGGTTAAATTTTTATGTCTTCTTATTGAGAGTACACAGTATTGTTAAATCTTGTGTCTTCTTATTGACAGTTTACAGTACTGTTAAATCTTGTGTCTTCTTATTGACAGTACAAAGTATTGTTAAATATTGTGTCTACTTATTGACAGTACACAGTATCGTTAAATCTTGTGTTTTCTTATCGGCAGTACACAGTATTGTTAAATCTTGTGTATTCTTATTGACAGTACACAGTATT
>NW_013761936.1:0-1651 GCF_000517525.1 Limulus polyphemus
ATGTAAGTGGCTATTGTTCGGGACGAACAATACTAAGGAAGGGGCATTGTTACGACAGCGGAAGTCATGAACTTCTAGAAGGATCCTGTCCCTTCCTGAATGCTCTAGCGTTTACTAGATTTCGGTATTTTTTTATATATAAGACGCCCGGCATGGCCAGGTGGTTACGGCGCTCGACTCGCAATCTGAGGGTCGCGGGTTCGAATCCCCGTCACACCAAACATGCTCGCCCTTTCAGCCGTGGGGGCGTTATAATGTGACGGTCAATCCCACTATTCGTTTGTAAAAGAGTAGGCCAAGAGTTGGCGGTGGGTGGTGATGACTAGCTGCCTTCCCTCTAGTCTTACACTGCTAAATTAGGGACGGCTAGCGCAGATAGCCCTCGTGTAGCTTTGCGCGAAATTCAAAACAAACAATATATATAAGACGATCAAGACGTTGATTCGGTTTGTTTAAGGCAGAGAGTAAGCAGCCAAAAATAAATCCTGAATAGTACCTAACGGTTTTTGCAAAACTTTAGCATTTCTCCAGGCTCGTTCCCCAAATTTCACGACAAAAAAAAAAAAGAAGATCAACCACTAAATCAGTGAAACAGCATAACCGTAGCGACTCTGAAGACCTCGCCTACGCTGAGGGAGACCTCTTTTGACCGACCATGAACACCGGCAAAACAACACGGAAAACGGACAAGGCCTACTCTGAAGATCGGAACATACATACAGAAGAAACAACCACAGCAATGAAACAAACGTCTATGCAAGATAATTTCTGTAAGTCTGACGTAGGTGCACCTGATCCAAATAACTGTAATGCTAGCCTTAAAGGATTAATTAATTTTGCTAAAGAAGAATTATCCAAAAGTAGAGCAAAAAAGAAACGTAAAATATCAAAATCACCAACAGTAAATAAAGAAACCGAAGATTAGTGAGGCTGAGGCTGACACTATCAACGGCGGTAACGTACAGGTTAATCATGTAAGTAAACCACCTCACACCTTGGATGTTGAACAAACATTGAACACGACAAAGAACAAAACACAAACACTAAATACTGGTGAAGAGGGTTTTACCCCAGTAAAATCTAAAAAACAAAAACAAAGCGGAACAAATAATGAACTACAACACAAAACAGACAACCAAAACCTTCATATGCAATAATCATTCAGGGAATCCCCGGACATTACAATCAGTCACAACTAGCAAAAGAAATTCATCGGTGCAAACCGAAAGTACAGATCACAAACATTAAACGACTACCCAGGGGCGGTGTTCTCGTTCGAGGACAAGAACCCGCAGACCTGAATAAATTATTACAGACATGGTCCGAAAACGCATTCAACACAAATGCAATAACAATACAACTTCCGGTAGCAAGGGCACAACCCAGGTCATTCGTGATCAGGGGAGTGCACTACTCCATAAGCACGGAAGACATACACGACATGTTACACACACAACAAGTAAAAGTAAATAAAGTAGAAAGAATCATTTCAAACATCACAAAAAAACCAACAAACTTAGTAAAAGTATACGTTGATAACACACACTACATAAACAATGGTATCATTATGTGGTACCAAAAATAACACAGTGGAACTAACAAAAACACCAGCCATAGTAGTAACTCAATGTTACCACTGCCAGCGGTTTGG
>NW_013761937.1:0-899 GCF_000517525.1 Limulus polyphemus
TCAAACAAATAAACCAACAAATGAAAAAATAAACGTGCCTACCACGGGTATTGAACCCTCAATCTTACCGCTGAGCCACTGGTGGGTGTGGGAGAGGGAGGGTGTATTTGTTATTTTATACTTTTTGAACAACATACAGTTATTTTATTCTTACACCATAATTATTTCAGACTTTAACCTTTTTTTTTTCTATTCTGTTATCATGTGATGTGAATTTTATTGTTTCTATAACAATCGCTATGAAGCATTACAAACGGCATGAAAATACTACTGAGGTTTCTATATTTCAAAACCATAACAACTGAAACCTTATCACATTCAGGCCTACTTGAATTCTTAATACAAACAAATGTGTTTCTAGCCTAATCTGTGTTCGGTATTCTTCTCTCGTCAAAGTATAGATAACCTAATCATACCATTGAAACGCGTGTTAAGTCCAAGAATTACAGATGGGGTTCAGACACCCCTTGACTTTTTAAACACATTTTTCTAAAGTATTTATTCACTTAACTACTAGTTGTGGGTCCATGAGCTTGCTGGTTACAAGGCCACTAATAACACAAAATATTGTGAGCAAAAATACAATCAATATTTCATTATTGCTCTATACAATTGAGTATTTTCACTCCTTGTTTTTGCCAGTTCTTTGCATGGGGTGTTGTAACAGTCAAAAACACATGGTATAAATCAGCGTATCTCAAAAGTTTGTCATCCACGCCCTCTTTAATACATATGGTTTCTTGCACGCGCCCCTCTTTTTTAAATGAAAGGGTGATTTAAATAACGAGATATAATAAACGGATGCATATTAAATCACTCCATGTGTTGTAGTTATTACGGATACACATTAAACCACTCAATGTGTTGTAGTTATTACGGATACACATTAAACCACTCCA
>NW_013761938.1:0-1055 GCF_000517525.1 Limulus polyphemus
AACTTCATGATTATTAAGTCTCACTTAGCTAATAAGAATCTAGCGTTACTTCAGGATTATTGAGTCTCACATATCTTCTAAGAACATAGAGCAGATTCAGGATTATCGAGTCTCACTTTTCTACTAAGAATTTAGAGTAACTAAAGGATTATCAAGCCACTCTTATCTACTAAGAAATTAGAGTAACTTCAGGATTATCGAAGCTCACTTAGCTACTAAGAATTTAGAGTAACTTCAGGATTATCCAGTTTAATTTAGCCACCAAGAAGTTAGGGTATCTTCAGGATTATCGAGTCTCACTTAGCTATTAAAAGGTTAGAGTAACTTCAGGATTATCGGGTCTCACTTATCTTCTAAGAAATTAGAGTAACTTCAGGATTATCGGGTCTCACTTATCTTCTAAGAAGTTAGAGTAACTTCAGGATTATCGGGTCTCACTTATCTTCTAAGAAGTTAGAGTAACTTCAGGATTATAGAGTCTCACTTAGCTACTAATAAGTTAAAGTAACTTCAGCATTATCGAATCTCACTTATCTACTAAGAAGTTATAGTAACTAAAGGATTATCGAGTCTAAAAGACAGACACAAAGTATACTTGGCTGACATTGAAGACCAATGCATATTAGAGGTCGACTACTTACTACCGAGAAAGTGTGTGTAGTTAACTTCAATAAAATAACGTTTGGGAACAATAAAGGCCAAATTCCGGTAAGTGTTGCTGCATCTGTTGGTTTGCATGTCACAACACTTAAGTCAAGAACATCCCCAAGAAAGGCCGATGTTTGTGGAAGCAGTGGAAGACCCATCCAGGCCATCGGACGTGAAAATTGGAAGGTCAATTGTGGCAGTTCATCAAGTAGTACCCATAGTAGCAGCTAATTTCTCGAAATCTGAGCAGACACTTAAGGAAGGGGCATTGTTGGGTGTGTGCCAGGAGGTAGAGCCAGCCAATGTTAAAGCAAGAAATACGACCATAAAGAAAGGACATCCTCTCCCAGAACATTTAACTGACTTCTATAAGAAGTGTATAGTACATTTGTCATCATCACAGGCTC
>NW_013761939.1:0-897 GCF_000517525.1 Limulus polyphemus
TGGTTCAGCAAATTTCGTTCAGGTGACTTTAGTCTTAAAAACTGTGATGGCAGGGGCCGACATCTTGGAATTAATACTGATGCTAAGAAGATGCTTGTTTAGTCTAATCTAAGACAACACACTCGTGAAATGGCTCTGAAATTGCATGTCACTCATGAAACAATTAAACTTCTAGGTTATATGGGAAAACCCAATAAAAAAGGCATTTGGGTCCCTCATGAACTCTCCGATGATCATCGTTTCCAACGTGTGAACGTTACTTCGTCTCTTCTGGCGCATGGACCATCTTTGGACAGAATTGTCACCGGTGATGAAAAATGGATTCTCTATGTGAATATTAAACGCCAAAAATAATGGCTCAGTCCTAGACAAAAACTACTTCCGACCCTAAAACCTGGACTTCATCCGCAGAAAGTGATGCTTTGCATGTGGTGGGACATCAAACGAGTAATTCATTTCGAACTCCTAAATCCACAGCGAACTGTCAATGCAGAGATCTATAGTTAGCAACTGAAACGTTTAAATCAAGCCTTTCATCAGAAACATCATTCGCTCGTAAAGGTTTTCTTCCTCTCCATGACAATGGACGTCCACGTGTGGCACCTTTGACGCAACACAAGGTTATGGAGTTGGGTTGGGAAGTTCTCCCCCACCCATCGTATTCTCCAGATATGACACCATCAAATTACCATCTGTTTCGTTCGCTGCAACACCATCTTAATGGGAAAACTTATACAAATGTGGAAGGTGTTAAAGAGGGCATCGACATGTTTTTTTTTTTGCATCAAATCCAAGTGGTTTCTTTAATCAGGGCATTAACAACCTGATTGTAAGATCGAAAAGCATCACCGATAAGAATGGAGACTATTTCATTTAATAAATGTTTTGTTTTGATAT
>NW_013761940.1:0-2699 GCF_000517525.1 Limulus polyphemus
ACACTAGTCATGTGACTTCGCTTACGCAACATTATCTTAGGAGTGGATTGATCTGCTCCTAGTGTTGTCAGCTTTTTGCTGCTAGATCTAACAACTTTTTGGGTTCCCCTAGCGACAAAACTGTTCGTAGCGTGAGTCAGGTCCCACTGATCATGAACTACCTACACTATAAGAAGGAGACTGGGATGAGAACAGTATGCAAGTTTGAGAATGATTCCAGTTGTGTATTAAATAACTTGACTGTAATGCTTGGTAAATTTTCAGACTTCATTTTTCAGAATTTTAGAAGCTATATGTAGCAACTTTTTCAGGAAGGGGTAGTTTAACCCACCATGCATAAATATACAAAAGAAAATGAAATCCCTTTTCTCATAAAAAAATGGTTGTACAAAAACGAGAATCCTTTATCGCAGGCATGTAATCATACAAACACTAAATAAACTCCTTTTTATCGAAGTGCACAAAACAATAGCACTCAACACAGAAAAATTATAGTTTTAAAATTAACACTCATAACATAAAGAAAAAGCATGGCGAAATATCTTATAATAATAAACATAATAATAATATAATCAATAATATTTAAGAAAATATTAAAAGAAAAAATATAAAATGACTCTTCAACCTAAAAATGAACCAATGACCCACAAAAAGAATTGCAAAAATATCCTCTAAAACTATTTCTAAAACATACAACCAAAACAAAATGCATTACATGTTTCATTGCATTTTTTATACCAACAGGAGAAAAAGACAAGAATAAAGACAAATCAGAAAGATAACAGATAAAATATAAAATATTCTGAAATCAAACAGATATATATATATATATACTCACCTGAATTGTTATGAGGATCTACTCTCTCTCGCCTTAATATCTTCATAATGTTATGTATCTGCTTGTTTGTTTGTTTCCGGTAAAAATTCTTACCGAGGATCTTCAGCGATACAAGTCCTTTCTTGATTAAACCAGTTTATTCTTCCTCGATACAAACTTTTTGTACACAGTAGTTCCACAATCAGTATGTTTCTCATCACTTTAAACTTAACAACTTTTATAATATACGCTATAAATCACAGCAATTCACAATCTTGATAACTTCGCTATGGACGAGTGCAAAACACACTTTACGGCTCACTAGCTCGAAACTAACAGAATCATAAATTACACGGAACTCAAAGTAACTTGTCCCGTCACGCCGTGACCATCTTATATATACCAGACCACCCCAATCTAGTAAATGCTAGGGCACTCCCGAAGGAACAGGATATTTCTAGAAAACGGGTGTTGTGATACTAGTCACGTGACCTCGCTGACGCAACACTGCCCCTCCTTAGTATTGTTCGTCCCGAACAATAGCCACTTACAATAAACCAATAACAATTAACAATAACTTAATTAAATGTACAGAATTACAAACACAAAATTACAATTCAACAAAGTATCTTAATTTTACGGGACGTATCTTCTTCCGTACTGGTCTCCGTCTCGTTGGCTTCTGCTTCATGTGGGGTTCATCTGCTTCATCAGAAAATGTCCAATCATCGGTAACATTCACATCAGTGGTAGTAACTTCATCAAGAGCTTCATCGTTTCCCTTCTCAAAACTGAGTAGAGTTTCTTCTTTGACGGTGGATTCTTCAGGTGGCACGTCTTCAGCAGCATCATTTGTTCCTTTGTTCACTTCGTCCCAACTGAAATGTCCTGGACCGTGATAACGCCAAAGCCTGGTGGCATGCACCACTTTTGGCTTACCTCGCTGACTACATTTTATCTGGAAAGTCACGTCTGAGAGACGATCCACTATGTCATATGGGCCTTCCCATGGAGATGACAACTTAGGAGACTTCCCTTTGGTGTTCCTGGGATTATAAAACCATACCTTGTCTCCAAGTACAAAGCTGAATTCAGTAGATCTCTTATCTTAAGATAACTTCATCGAATCAGCAGACGTTTTCAAGTTTTGAACGCACTAGATGGTGAATATCATCCATCCTTTCCGATAACACTTTCACAAGCTCTGACACATTCTCAGGCAACTCTTCATAAGGTAGGCGTCCTGTTAACAGATCCATTGGCAACCGTTAAGGGACGTGCTCCAATGAAGTTATATCAAGTTGGTGCACCAATGAAAAGAGTAGCCGTCGACATTGCTGGTCCTCTGCCCCAAACTCGTGCTGGAAACAAGTACCTTTGTGTGGTGATGGATTAGTTCACCAAGTGGCCTGAAGCACATGCAATACCAAATCAGGAAGCTACAACTGTAGCTTCGGCTATTAGTGACTTCTTCTTCTGATTTGGTATGCCATATGAACTGCATTCAGATCAAGGCCGTAACTTTGAATCAGCTGTGTTCCAAGAATGCTGCAAGTTGTTTGGCATCCGAAAGATCAGGACAACGCCACTTCACCCACAGTCTGATGGGATGGTAGAAAAGTACAACTGGACATCGGGACAGGAATTGGCAAGGTTTTGTAATAGCTGCCAAGATGACTGGGATGTCTTACTTCCTCCACTGTTGATGGCCTATAGGACAGCAGAGCATGAAACCACTGGATACACTCCAGCAAAGTTGATGTTTGGTCGGGAATTGCTTGGGTTCCCTTTTAGCACAACATGTACTGCATGTTCTGCAACATTCTTCCACATCTTGTCTCATACCTATCCAGTAAAATCTGTATCGTAGGTGACTCAATGT
>NW_013761941.1:0-1653 GCF_000517525.1 Limulus polyphemus
GGTTTAGAGTAGGGTTGTTTTGTTCAATTAAGATGGATTCCTTGATTTTTCGTTTGTTTATGTTTGGTTCTTTGTTTAAAATGACTGTGTTTTAATAGATATACTATGGTTTTTGAGTTGCAATGGTGAAACATGGACGTTTTTTTTATTGTGTTCTATCAATCTGGTTTCCAATTTTCTTCCTGTTTCTCCTATGTAGAATTCTGGGCAGTTATTGCGTGTTATTTTGTAAATGACGTTGGAATTGTGTGATTCTAAATAATTTTTTGTTTAGTAACGATTTTAATTTAGGGCTGGTTTTTTGTGAGAATTTGACGTTGACAGGAATATTGTGTTTAATGGCTAGTTTTGTCCAAGTGTGAATAATTCTTGAGCTGGTTTCAGGAACAAAAGGTAAACTGCAGTGTAATGTACTGTTGTTGGATTTGTTAGTGTCAATTTTGTTCGTGAGTTGAGTTTTATTGTGGGGAATGTTGGAGAGTTTTTTCAACTATAGCTGGTGGGAATTTATTGGTGTTGTTGCGTCAGCGAGGTCACGTGACTCGTTCTCTCGAACCTTCGGGAATTGTCGGGAGATTACTAGATATAAGGTTGTCTGGTATATATAAGAGGGTGACAACGTGACGGGACAATAATGTGTAGATAGCGAGTAATTGATCCGCAGTCACAGGGTATTGTTGAAGTTAACGTTCGTTCGTTATAGTGTTTGTTTTATCGCGAATGTTGAAATTAAGTGTATCATAAAGTTATATTCGGAAAAAATAAACCAGTTTTATCAAGTAAGGACTTGTGTCGCTAATGTTTCGTCGGAACGAAGTTACGGAAAATTAATTAACAAACGGAGACGTAACAGTGTGAATAAAGGAATGCTTTATGTGGTTAATTTCTTCATTTATGTAGTCCGTTGAACAGAGTCTTGTGGCTGTGTTTATAGAGGTTTTTAAGTGTATTGATTTTGTGTGTGGTGTCATGAGCGGAATTCCACGGGATGTAGAGGCCAGTGTGTGTGTTTTTGCGGTGAATTTTGGTTTTAAAATGTGTGTCCGATCTAATAATTTTGAGGTTAAGAAAGAATAACTGTTTATTGTTTTCGTGTTCTATGGTAAATTTGGTGTTGGGATGAATGGAATTTATGTGTTTAAAGAAAATTAGTGTGTGTTAGTGTGTAGAAGTGAAACCAGCAAAAGTGCCATCAACATATCTGTACCAGTATAGTGGGGGATGAAGCGCAGAATGTATGGCTTGTGTTTCGATCTGCATCATGAATATATTGGCAAGAATGGGCGAAACTTGGACAAAACTAGCTATTAAACACAATATTCCTGTCAACGTCAAATTCTCACAAAAACCCGACCCTAAATTAAAATCGTTACTAAACAAAAATTATTTAAAATCACACAATTCCAACGTCATTTACAAAATAACATGCAATAACTGCCCATAATTCTACATCGGTGAAACAGGAAGAAAATTGGAAACCAGATTGACAGAACACAGTAAAAAACCGTCCCATGTTTTTCACCATTGCAACTAAAAAAACCATAGTATATCTATTAAAAACAGTCATTTTAAACAAAGAACCCAACATAAACAAAACGAAAAATCAAGGAATTCATCTTAATTGAACAAAACAACCCTACTTTAAACCAACAC
>NW_013761942.1:0-1535 GCF_000517525.1 Limulus polyphemus
AGAATTGTCTGCACTGAAGGAAGTGTGTTGCATAATTAAATAACTTGGCTCAGATGTTAAGAATTGTCTACACTGAAGGAGGTGTGTTGTATAATTAAATAACTTGGCTCAGATGTTAGGAATTGTCTGCACTGAAGAAATTATGTTGCATAATTAAGTAACTTGGCTCAGCTGTTAAGAACTGTCTACACTGAATGAACTATGTTGTATAATTAAATAACTTGGCTCAGATGTTAAAAATTGACTACACTAAGAAAGTGTGTTGTATAATTAAATAACCTGGCTCAGATGTTAAGAATTGTCTACAGTGAAGGAACTATGTTGTATAATTAAATAACCTGGCTCAGATGTTAAGAATTGACTACACTGAAGAAACTATGTTGTATAATTAAATAACTTGGTTCAGATGTTATGATCAGTCTGCACTGACGTATAGACTATACAATGTTTTGCTAAAGGAAAACTTCAAAATATCAATTTAAGCCAAATGAATGAGTACCACGCTATTATATATATCTGTGTGTGTGTGTAGATATAATCCTTGAGGGGTTAGTTAGAATATTATATAAGTTCAATATAGTCTTTCACGCGATTTCTACTACGTGCCAAGTTACACTGATGTTAGTGAAAAAAAAATTATGACCCAGAAGGAACAGATTAACAATACATTTCGCTCCATCTTCACGTGTACGCTTGTAATTAGACTTTAATCCAATTACCTAAAAGCTATTCTCAGGCGCTGACAACAAGAAGAAAAAAAGAATAGAGAAGGAGGGGGGAATAACTTTAATTACAATCATCACTCACAAAAGTTGGCAGCCTAAACCAGGCAAGCTTATATTCCTTTACAAGAATAATGAGCGTACACGTGAGTTTTTTGTTGTTTTTTTAAGCCAAAATTATTTGGGTTTATTATTTGTTGACAAACTTTGGTTTCGGTTTAAATTACATGCACTGAAAAATATACACACAGAAGCTTACGTATAGTGAATCTCGCAAAGACGATACTTATGACCTTGTCTACATATACTGTTTATATATTTCATAAGAACGTACCTTGACCCTTGACTTATTTTTATTCATACATATTTTATAATAACTGTCCTTAAATTTTAAGTTGACAAAGGGTTGAGGGAAATGGTAGAATCAGTCTAAAAGCTTTAATTTATTCAAAAATAAGGCCAATTAGCATTTTTTTTATCGGGAAAAGTCCTCTCTCTTATTTATGTACCCCATGTTTTGCTGTTTGCATGAACAGCTTAGTAGATAGGCAGACGGCATGTATGACCCAACTGGAAAAAAAAGCCCGTGCAACAAATACATTAAGACTATGCTGCAAATCGGTTTATGATATGTGACGGGAGTATCTTAGGCCTTAATGAGTAATAGCACGCATACGGTTAAATGATGAAATATTTATGCCTTTGGGCTGTATCCCTGCATGTACCATGTACATGTAGATAACATCCCATTATAATTTATCTCACGTAGACGCTACCATATTTCTATAATATATATATATATATATACAGAGA
>NW_013761943.1:0-899 GCF_000517525.1 Limulus polyphemus
CATTTTGTTTATATGCCTCAAATAATAGGTTTTCTTCTGCAAATAGTTTAGTCTGTTCAAACATTTATTTAACCTATCCATAAAATAAATTAATATTAACTTAAGATCAGAGGAGGCTAATAGTTTTGAAATCAGTAACTGACAAGTTCAATATCACTAATAGCATTCACTGAATACCACTAATATCACATATGCTGATTTTTGGTTTTCTAGATACCGAAGCGAACCCCGATGCTAAGCGGCTCTACGACGACCTTATCTCCCCGTACAACAAGCTTGTCCGGCCGGTGCTGAATGTTAGTGCCGCACTCACCGTAAGGATCAAGATGAAACTTTCACAGTTAATAGAAGTTGTAAGTCCTTACCTGGTTTTCTATGGCTATCACAATTTGTATGTAAACACCATAAACTATGGGAAATGTCCTAAGGGGTCACAGTTGAACTTAACCCTATTTCTATTTTGTAATGCATGTTGTTTAATTACTCCCAGCATATTGAGTCAATCTCTAACAAGCTTCACAGGTTGACGCTTCAAACAATGTTGAATATTCTAAAGGGATTCAAGGTCAAAGTATGAAAGTTGTTGGATTGTTTCTCAAACAACCATGCTTTTCTCATGGTCAATGATATGTATGGTGTTCAAGTATGCGATCATCTCAAAATTTTTATTTGTTGGTAGATGGAAAACAAACTGCACATGTTGTTTATGAAGAAAATTTTGAGATAAAATTTATATTCATGTTATTACTTTGAAATATATGACTGCTGATACACTTATATTGTTTTAATTAAGTTTAAACATTCCCCGTCAGTTGACAGGTATTTCAGCTTGAATACATTAGCTACAAAATCTAGGTTAAACACACGTTTAACTACATCATCTAAGTTAAACACACACA
>NW_013761944.1:0-1110 GCF_000517525.1 Limulus polyphemus
GGACGATATTCACCATCAAGTGCGTTCAAACTTAAAAACGTCTGCAGATTCCATAAAGCTATGTTATGGTAAGAGATCTACTGAAGTCAGCTTTGTAAGAGGAGACAAGGTGTGGTTGTATAATCCCAGGAAGACCAAAGGGAAGTTTCCTAAGTTGTCTTCTCCATGGGAAGGCCCATATGATATAGTTGATCGTCTCTCAGACATGACTTTCCGAATAAAATGTGGTCATCGAGGTAAGCCAAAGGTGGTGCATGCCAACAGGCTTTGGTGTTATCACAGACCAGGACATTTCAGTTGGGACAAAGTGAACAACAGAACAAAAGACGCCACTGAAGACGTGTCACCTGAAAAAGCTACTGTCAAAGAAAAAACTCTAACCGGTTTTGAGAAGGGAATCAGTGAAGCCCTTGATGAAGTTACTACCACTTATATGACTGTTGCCAATAATACCTAATGGAGCAGATGAACCCCACGTGAAGCAGAAGCCAATAAGCTGGAGACCAGTACGAAAGAAGAAACGTCCCATAAAATTAGGAAACTTTGTTGAATTTTAATTTTGTGTTTGTAAATTCTGTACATTTAATTAAGTTATTGTTAACAATCTATTTTTTAATGTAAGTGGCTATTGTTTGGGACGAACAATACTAAGGAAGAGGCAGTGTTACGAGAGCGGAATTCACGTGACGATGGTAACACGTAATGAGTATTTAGAACGTTCCTGAAGGCTCGAGCGCTTACTAGACTCGCGCTTTTATAGTAGATAAGACTGGCGAGAAGAGACAGCATAGATATATAGATAATTGCAGACAGGCAGAGATAGAGACGGACAATTGGATCAAGCGCGGTAGTAAGTAAAGCGCGTGAATCGTTCGTTGTGAATTATAGCGTATGTTTAACTTTGCAATACACTTAATTTCCACAGTCACTTTAACTTGAATTGAGAAATATACGGAAAATTAACAAACGACCAGAGACGTAACATAACGTTTCAGAAATGTAACGCCACATTATGGTGAAAATTTTTATAAAAGCTAAATATAAGGGAATGAAGGTATGTTTAAACTTATAAAAAGCCCCCCAGTGGCTCAGCGGTATGTCTGCGGACTT
>NW_013761945.1:0-897 GCF_000517525.1 Limulus polyphemus
TAAACATGATTCTTTAGTACTTCTTCTAATCTAAACATGATTCTTTAATACTTCTTCTAATCTAAACATGATTCTTTAATACTTCTTCTAATCTAAACATGATTCTTTATTACTTCTTCTAATCTAAACATGATTCTTTAGTACTTCTTCCAATCTAAACATGATTCTTTAGTGCTTCTTCTAATCTAAACATGATTATTTAATACTTCATCTAATCTGAACATGATTATTTAATACTTCTTCTAATCTAAACATGATTCTTTAGTACTTCTTCTAATCTAAACATGATTCTTTTGTACTTCTTCCAATCTAAACATGATTTTTTAATACTTCTTTTAATGTAAACATGATTCTTCAATACTTCTTCTAATCTAA
Source organism: Limulus polyphemus (assembly GCF_000517525.1). Taxonomy (NCBI): domain Eukaryota; kingdom Metazoa; phylum Arthropoda; class Merostomata; order Xiphosura; family Limulidae; genus Limulus; species Limulus polyphemus. The sequence continues at coordinate 376 of NW_013761945.1, forward strand.
ATATGATTCTTTAGTACTTCTTCTAATCTAAACATGATTCTTTAGTACTTCTTCTAATCTAAACATGATTCTTTAGTACTTCTTCTAATTTAAACATGATTCTTTAGTACTTCTTCTAATCTAAACATGATTCTTTAGTACCTCTTCTAATCTAAACATGATTCTTTAGTACTTCTTCTAATCTAAACATGATTCTTTAGTACTTCTTCTAATATAAACATGATTCTTTAATACTTCTTCTAATCTAAACATGATTCTTTAATACTTTTTCTAATCTAAACATGATTCTTTAGTACTTCTTCTAATCTAAACATGATTCTTTAGTACTTCTTCTAATCTAAACACGATTCTTTAGTACTTATTCTAATCTAAACATTATTTTAGTACTTCTTCTAACCTAAACATGATTCTTTAATACTTCTTCTAATCTAAACATGATTCTTTAGTACTTCTTCTAATCTAAACATGATTCTTTAGTACTTCTTCTAATCTAAACATGATTCTTTAATACTTCTTCTAATC
>NW_013761946.1:0-1197 GCF_000517525.1 Limulus polyphemus
AATATTTAGCGTTATTTAGTACAGCAACTCCACGAACACCTAGATGTAACTCTAGTTACCGAATTTGTAACCACCATACTCATCTTTAGCTTTACTTGGCAAAACTACTCCATGAACACCTAGGTGTAACTATAGTTACCGAATTTATAACCACCATACTCATCTTTAGCGTTATTTGGTACACTAACTCCACGAACACCTAGGTGTAACTCTAGTAATCGAATTTGTAACCAACATACTCATCATTAGCGTTATTTGGTACAACAACTACACGAATACCTAGGTGTAACTCTAGTTACCGAATTTATAACCAACCTACTCATCTTTAGCGTTATTTGGCACAACAACTTCATAAACACCTAGGTGTAACTCTAGTTATACAATGTATAACCATCATACTCATCTTTAGCCTTACTTGGTACAACTACTCCATGAACACCTAGGTGTAACTCTAGTTACGGAATTTATAACCACCATACTCATCTTTAGCCTTACTTGGTACAACTACTCCAGGAACACTTAGGTTTAACTCTAGTTACCGAATTTATAACCCCATACTCATCTTTAGCGTTATTTGGTACAGCAACTCCACGAACACCTAGATGTATTTCTAGTTACCGAATTGATAACCATCATACTCATCGTTAGCGTTATTTGGTACAACAACTCCACGAACACCTAGGTGTAACTCTAGTAATCGAATTTGTAACCAACATACTCATCTTTAGCGTTATTTGGTACAACAACTCCACGAACACCTAGGTGTAACTGTAGTTACACAATTTATAATCACCATACTCATCTTTAGCCTTACTTAGTACAACTACTCCATGAACATCTATGTGTAACTCTAGTTACAGTATTTATAACCACCATACTCATCTTTAGCCTTACTTGGTACAACTACTCCATAAACACCTAGGTGTATCTCAAGTTACCGAATATATAAACACCATATCCTCTTTAGCGTTATTTGGTACAACAACTCATCGAATACCTAGTTTTAACTCTAGTTACCGAATTTATAACCACCATACTCATCTTTAGCCTTACTTGGAACAACTACTCCATGAACACCTCGGTGTAACTCTAGTTACGGAATTTATATCCACCATACTCATCTTTAGCATTACTTGGTACAACTACTCCAGGAACACTTAGGTTTAACTCTACTTAACGAATTTATAACCCCATACT
>NW_013761947.1:0-899 GCF_000517525.1 Limulus polyphemus
GTGTATCTTTGGGAAAAACTCATTTAGTATGGTATTTTATTTACTTAACACTAGGTGACTGGTTCCAAAGATAAGATAAAGCTTCAAAGTAGACAGTTCTGTGTTTTCAACTTGAAATAAAACTTACGTTTATATTGTAAACAAAACAAAACCTGTAAGATACTTGTAATATTTATTACTTGAGGAAAAAGCTGACGGTTTATTCTTTTCTGTTACGAACGTGAGACAATATCAATGCCAAACTAAGCTAACCTGATCCTGTTGCATCCTTTTGTTGAAGGTCAGGCATCATACTAGAGAAACATTTCCCCTCATCTTTTGGTTTATTTGAGAAGTTAGCTGCTTTCTTTTCATCATTTGTTTATTTGTTATCATGAACGGTACACTATCTATATACAGCAATTAAATATTAAATAGCGATTCTATATTACTTAGGAAGTTGGAAAATGTACGTACTAGTGAGGTAGGCATCTTTATCATGTTAATTATCAACTTGTTTCACCTCTAAACTTTAAATAAAACGTATTTCGGTCATTCAGATAGTTGAAATACTGTTTCTCTAGAGTTAAACTACTAACTTAGAATGTATTAAAACAATATAATTTGGAAATTTATCATCTATATTATAGTCGTGTGTCTTACAAGTTATCTTAGAAAGAAGCAAGTCTACACCTATTATTCTACGAATCTTAATAACATTGTGTTACACTGCTAGAAATAATTCTAGCATTAGGTGTAAACCTTTAAAAACAGAAAAAATCAAAACTGATAAATAATGTTACTTACAAGCATCACACCATGGCGTGAAATCAAACGATTCTCGAGATGAACATTCCAAAGATGTGTTGCTAAAATTAACAAACGTAGAAAGTTTTTAAAATAGATTTCCTCAAAATCTA
>NW_013761948.1:0-914 GCF_000517525.1 Limulus polyphemus
CTCTACATCTTCACTGCTTTATTTCGGAGGCAAACTAGGTTGTCTTGTTGGACGTCGTTGGAGCATGATTATTGGTTCATGTATTTTTTGGTAAGATGTACATTTATATATGTATTTAATAATAATAATAACTTATATAAACAATTTTAACAAGGCTACCAAATTCATTTAAGTAAATTATTTATAATATACAATGAGAACACATCTGTAAATAACTAAAGTCACATTAATGTTTAATTAACACAGGAACACCATTTGAGATTTAACTGGAAGAGGACACATTTTTACGGAAGTCCAATACAACCAATCTCTACAGAAAAGGGGGCTGCTACAGGTTATTGGGTTTTATGAAGTTAAAATTAAGAAAAACAAAGGAGTCGCTTTTTATGTAGTTTCTTTATTTTATTTAGTATTTAAGTGTCCGTGTATATAAATGTTCCATGTACCACAGCGGTATTTTTGCGGACTTACAACTCTAGAATCTGACTTTCCATACCCGTGGGGGCAGAGCACATTGTGTTGTTTTCTGTTTAACTTCAAACAAATGTGTATCTTTACTGTTAATCTGCTTGTTTGTATGTACGACCGTTACGCTTTCTGACCGAGAACCTGCTGCATAAGCATGCATAGTTAGAATGTTTCCTCAAGAAAAACCGCGCATGCGCATTATTCACTCGACGACAAACAGTCTGCTTGCGGCAGAGAGCTGCAAAGCACAGTGATCAAGTCGTTACAATTGCTGTATGAAACAAGAAGTAACAACAAAAGGGGAATGTAAATATACTTTACTAACAATTTTGTACAAAAGAATATTAAAACCTTATCAAAGTTTTCAAAAAAGGTTCGACGTTAAGTCGTAGAATAACATTATAAGTTTATTTATCGTTAGTATTAAGTACAGTAAAGTTTAGTCC
>NW_013761949.1:0-1233 GCF_000517525.1 Limulus polyphemus
CTGGCGTACAACATAGTGTTCAGTTCCTCTAGTCTTAGTTGGACATGAAAAATCAGAAACCAACTTTGTAGAATTTTACTTGTCACACCTTTTGTTTCTACCAGTTTTTTCTATTTGGAAGAATTTGACAATTTTTTTTTTGTTGATGCCATTTTTCTCTTCAAAATGAAAAACAGTTCTTCAAACAACTCGAACGCGGAGCATCGATTCTCACGTGTTCCAACAGAAGAAACTGATCAGGACTCTGAAGACACTCTATGTGGAGTCGGCACCTGTACACCAGGGTGGCTCCAGCGTTTTGCTGATCCAAAAATTTACCTGTTAAACTTTTGTGCCTTGGGGGTTATCCAAGGAGCCTATTTCACTTATTTCATTGGTGTCGTGTCCACTTTAGAAAAGAGGTTTGCATTTGAGAGTAAAATCAGCGGGATAATAATGATTGCTGACAACCTTAGCCCTATTCTTACAAGTATTCTTATTGGTTACTATGGCAGTTCTGGTCATAGACCAAGGTGGGTAGCAGGGGGTATGATCATAGTTGTGATTAGTTGTCTGGTGAGTGCTCTACCTTACTTCATTTTCGGACCAGCTCTGCACCTTCTCAGCAAGACCTCCGACATTGTTAATGGGACTCAACACGAGTTTTGCGACCGTGTGGGAAATGACACCAACTGTGATACTGAACATTTGTCGTCCACGTTCCCTGCAGTGTCCATTTTTTTCATCGGCAACTTCCTGAATGGATTTGGATCAAATGCTTTTTATACCCTCGGAACACCGTATTTAGATGACAACGTAAAGAAAAAGGATTCTCCGCTCTACTTCAGTAAGTAAAACGTACTTTCAGTTAACTAATATTTGTAAGCATATGATCAGACTTTATCATACACTTAGCTAGTCCGAGCTGTTTTTATCATTATTCAGTAAACGTACGATATTTTTCTAACTCATCAGTGGAGTTCAAGGACATCGTTTCGACGTAAGATAAAGTAGTTTTGAATATGTAGAAAAACTGTAGTTTTGACGATATTTAACAAAATAAAAACATCAAACTAATACGATGCGGTACATAAACATCAAACTAATACGGTACGATATATAAACATCCAACTAATACGGTACGGTATATACACATCAAGCTAATACGGTACGGTATATAAACATCAAGCTAATACGGTACGGTATATAAACATCAAGCTAATACGGTACGGTATATAAACATCAAGCTAATAC
>NW_013761950.1:0-892 GCF_000517525.1 Limulus polyphemus
ACAGTAGTCAGAGCCTTAGTCTACTTCAACAGTTAGACGGCTATGGAAGGAAGTAAATTACCACCAAAATACATATTAATACTATACAAACGATATGAAAACAATTACAGTAGTCAGAGTCTCAGTCTCTTCAACAGTTAGAGGCCATGGAAGGAAGTAAACTCCACCTAATAAATGGCATGCATTTCTCTCTAATTCATTTAGATTCTCGCCGTTGATTGATAGTGGGACCATATCCTACATAATTGTAACTATAAGTTATCCAAATACTTGTTTCATTTAGTTCTGAAATATATTCAAAAATTATGCTTACATTAGTTGAGTTGTCCATGGTTATCACTATTAGAAATATAGGATACAGTAATTGCATTAATTCAAAGTTATTGTAGACTGATTGACAGCTGTTTATATATGGACGAGCTACCCAGTTCGACTGTGTATTGCGAAATAGACTTGGTCAACTCAGAACTGACCTTTGTCATGTGTGTCAATGACCTGTTCTATGCAATGTTTCATCTGAATATATAGCATCATGTTTTCAAATTATGTTTCAAAACATTATGATATATTTGAAATAATATTTAGACAATATTAATAATTAGACATTAATGAAACATCACACATTTCACAAATTTAAGTAGGTATTAAAAGTAGAATTGAATCGATCTTTCATTTTGAAAAATTATCCTAAGCCTGAAACTGTTTGAACTTCTGACCACTTGCTGTACGTAGGGCACAGTATGCAAAATTTACTGATGTTTTCCATTTGTACCTCTTGCCATTGTTGTTGATTTTCCTGTAGTTGCTGCTGACTTTCTTCCTGTTTCCTTTCTTATTCCAGTTGCCACTGCTGTAATCTCTCTTCTTGTTTCTTTTCTCGTTCTTCTTGTTT
>NW_013761951.1:0-230 GCF_000517525.1 Limulus polyphemus
AGAAGCCACGAGGTCAAGTATATAAAGTTTTGAGGAGTTTGTTGCAGTTTCGCGTTTTTGTCAATAAGAAGTAGTTATCAGATATATGTCAGCCAGAAAATAAAAGTTATAAATGAGAGAAAAGCCACAGGATTACATGTATATAAAGATTCCCTTTGTTATATAACTGTAAATTTCTGCTATTGTGTTATTTCTCACGCGATTCAATTCTTTTGACATTCTACTGCTAC
>NW_013761952.1:0-898 GCF_000517525.1 Limulus polyphemus
TTTCCACTGTCATTCCAATTCAGTGATATGAACCTTGTTCATACAGTTGTTTAATGTTCACTTCTTCATGTTACAATGAATTAAGACTTCATCAGTTCTAGAATAAATGTCCTGTAGACAAATAAGAGGTTGAAATAAATGTTAAACTGATGATAAATCTTCAGGATGATAATTATTTGACTAATGACGGATCATCGTCACAAATATGTCTTCATTGTTAAAACTATGTCAGATCTTCTGGGAGAAAAACGGTGGTTGGATCACTATTTATAAAAGCCATTTGTCACAGCTACAGGTGTTATGGTGTGAACATTATCAACATTTTTACAAGCTGGCGAAGCATGATTATAATGAAGCAGGTAGCAGCACTGTCTATGTAGGGATGGCTCAGTTTCTTCATCTAAATGATATTTTAAATATATCCTCAACAGTTCATCAGAACTTAACAATACTATACAGTGTTTCTTTTTATAACAATATCTATGTAATGACTGAGTCACAAGTTCTGGGAATATCATAGCGAAAGTTCGAATTTCTTTTTTCTTCTTTCTACTGCTTCTTTTTTATTGCGTGATAACTCAAAAACCAAAACAAATAAGTATTATCAATAATTAGTAGTAATTTTTTAAGGTCAGAATTCTGGTGTAAGATATGTTATAATTACTCCTTGAAGTTAGCTTTTTTATAGAAAATTAGTGTTGCTATAAAAAAACGTAAATATAAGGTAAAACAGGAATTACCAGTCTCATTATATTTATAACTTGATTATAAACACAACCTTCCTATGTCTATTGAAACATTGCGTTAAGAAAAACAACAACAAGCAAACAAGTAAAGAAAAACTTTTCAAAAAAAAAAGTAAATGTAGGGATGGCTGATATCAATCCTTCGAAAACAA
>NW_013761953.1:0-898 GCF_000517525.1 Limulus polyphemus
GGTTTGCTGAGATGTAGAATCTATGAAAAAGTCGTACCTTCGGCCATTAAGCTTCCCTGTCACGTGGACACTATGTGTGCTTGCCATTTTACACTTAGCTGTTGGGACTTTCATGATGGGGGTTGGTGGGCGTCCCTCAGCACCCACCACTAATAGTTTCCCGAAGCTGACTTATTGGTAGTATTCTTCTTACACTGGCTCCTCATATATCCTTGCTCTCCACAGTTCCAACAATCTTTCTGGGTAGCAGCCTTTCCTTCCGTTGCATCTTCCCTGTGTTGAAGTTTCCGGCACTGAGCTTTCTTGTGCCCTGGTTTGTTACAGTGCCAGCAAAGTCACTCAAACTTTTCTGAAAGCTGCCCTTTTCTGGCCTTGAATCCCGATGACTGTACCAACCTTCGTACCTCTGTGCTGGACTTAACGTAGGATTCGAATTCAAGAGCTCTGGCCATTGCATCTTGTATAGTAGAGGGGTGTGCTTGCTTCAGTTGTGGACTGTCCAAGACGTCTACAAAATGATCCTTTAGCAACAGCTTGATTACATCGGGTGGTGCAGTTGGGTAGGCCTTGTGTGCCATACTTTCCAAGTCCTGTACCAGCTCTTGCAGGTTCTCCCCTTTAGCACGGACTCTTTTTGCTTTTCTATCCCACTTCTGACACCAATTTGTTACGTCTCTGCTCGTTTGTTAATTTCCGGTATACATTCTTTCCGTGGAACTTCAGCGGTACAAGTCCTTTTTTAATTAAAACTAGTTTATTCTTTTTCGATACGACTTTGTAATACACAGATTTTCTACAGTCAGTTTAACTTAACTACTTTTATAAAACACGCTATAATTCACAGGGATTCACCACTTTACTTACGATTTTATTCGATTATCTCTTCAATCTCTCTATC
>NW_013761954.1:0-898 GCF_000517525.1 Limulus polyphemus
ATTTACTTGTACATAACTATTTACACTACCTAAAACCGATATCCGATTTATTATACTTGTAAATAACTATTTACACTACCTAAAACCGATATCCGATTTATTATACTTGTAAATAACTATTTACACTACCTAAAACCGATATCTGATTTATTTACTTGTACATAACTATTTACACTACCTAAAACTGATATCCGATTTATTATACTTGTAAATAACTATTTACACTACCTGAAACTGATATCCGATTTATTATACTTGTAAATAACTATTTACACTACCTACAACTGATATCCGATTTATTTACTTGTAAATAACTATTTACACTACCTGAAACTGATATCCGATTTATTATACTTGTAAATAACTATTTACACTACCTAAAACTGATTTATTTACTTGTAAATAACTATTTACACTACCTAAAACTGATTTATTTACTTGTAAATAACTATTTACACTACCTAAAACCGATATCTGATTTATTTACTTGTAAATAAATGAAAGGTTTGTTTGTAGTTAAGCATAAAGCTACACAATGTGGTATCTGCGCTGTGTCCACAGCGAGTATCGAAACCCCGTTGTTAGCGTTGTAAGTCCACATACATGCCGCTGAGCCACTGGGGGGCAGAAAAACGGAAACATACTTCGTATATATTATAAAAACAATTAGTTTCTTTCTATTACTTTCCCGCATCCGAGTGACACCGAGGTAGATCCAAGAGCCCAACGTTCAGATCCCGCTGCCCCAGATTAAAAAGAAAATTGCGCTACGCACTTCGGGGCCAAGGGTGCGTTACAGTCCGAGCAGGCTAGTTACTAGGTCACGCCCAGGCCACACAAGTAATACAACAAACCCAAACTAAGAACGAGACTTATTTTATTGTTCACTTCTAGCCTA
>NW_013761955.1:0-901 GCF_000517525.1 Limulus polyphemus
AACGTTTTTGTAGCTTTCACTGACAATACTTATTAAAGATAATTTCAAGACGTGAAAACTGTCCATATTTTGATGTCATGATATGTAAATTAAAAATTGTTATTTTACGGTGATAATCTTGTTTTCTTGTGCCCAATAATGCATAATTTCATTTGATAAACACGTTTAGATTGAATGGTAATTTATAATCAGTCACAAGAACGTCGAATCTGAATCACTTAAAAAAACACGGGGGGTGCTTAACTTTTTTTCAGGTGTATAGATATAGAATTCCTAGAGTCAAACCATGAAGGAGAAAGGTTTTTGAAAACTGGATGACTTTCTTCGCCAATTAGTCAAGGAACCCACTAGAAACAATGCTATTTTAGATTTAATGTTAACTTTAAATACAGAAATGATCGAGATGGTGGAAATTGGGTGCAAGTGATCATTGCTCTGTTAGGTTCGATGTATTTCTGCATATGGAGATAAGGAATAATGATATTTTGGTTACAAGTTTCAAAAAAGTACATTTTGAAGGGATGCGCCAAGAATTTTCTGTTGTGAATTGGGCGGCTGAGTTATTTGGAGACACTGATCAGATGTTGAAAATTTTTAAAGATAATTTTTTAAATATTCAAGGTAAAATATTCCTTATAGGAAGAAACGGGTAGCTCCAAGTAAAAAACCTGGTTGGCCCACAAAGTGTTTAAGAGATAAAATTAAAGAAAAGCATAAGAAATTTAAATTGACTGGTATGAAGGGAGATTTAAAAGATTACACAAGATCAAGAACGTTGACGAGACAGGAAATTTGGACATTAAAAAGAATGTATGAAAAAAGGTTTGCTAAAAATGTAAAAATTAACTGTAAGGATTTCTTTAACTACATTAATGGTAAACAAAATGTTAGGATAAGGGTA
>NW_013761956.1:0-900 GCF_000517525.1 Limulus polyphemus
GTTTTTTTCAATAAAAAAAAAACTTTTTACAACCAGGGGTAAAACGAAACAGTTTCCTGTAATCAGGTGATATAGGATACGTAAAATGTGCGTAATTAGAAGTCATTAACCAGCCAATCCTCACATTATCAACACAAAAACTACGTTTGAGAAAAGAAAAACAGTAAAACCACCAGAGCTGTAGGCACACTGTGTTCTATATGAAACGGTATCCTTCCAGTATAAGATTTTAAAACGAGGCTAGATATTCTAAACAGCAGTACTTAAGATTTCAGCACACTGTGTTGTGCAAATAAAGAGTCAATTATTTCTAAATATATGACGCTAATTATATGAAACTTCGCACCACATGTTTTGTCGGTCCGATGTTTTGCAAAGTTTGTCATTTTGTCAGTAAATATAGGTCTACCAACGCGTAAGTGAAAGATATCCTTTTTTATATGTTATCCATTAGTGTATATTATTCATGTACAAAATATATTCTTTAAAACTTTTGCCATCATATTTGTAATAGAACTTTTGTATGTAATATATGTTTTTTCTCCCTCCACCCCTTACAGAGTGTTATTACTCTCCCTCTACCTCTTACAGGGTCTTATTCTATCTACTATGAGTACTGTATATTATTTTTTTCGTACTGGGAGGAAGACTTTTTTAATAAAGCTGTTTTTTTTTCAGATTTCATGGTTGTGTAAAAATACTGATGTGTGGGTGTGTGTGTATTCCTATGCGGTAGTATTTGTTTATCTACAAAATAAAATTCTCAGTTGAATCATCACTCCTTTTTTAATTACAGAAATGTGTTACATCTTAATTAAGTTCTGTGTTACATCTCACTAAGTTATGTGTTACATCTTAATTAAGTTTGTATTACATCTTTATTAAGTTCTGTGTTACATC
>NW_013761957.1:0-898 GCF_000517525.1 Limulus polyphemus
AAAAGTTGACTGTACATGTTGCAACGTCATCTTCAGGAGTTGCAAATTCGAAACATGTAGAGTAAGATTTTAGTGAACATAGACAGGCCTTAATTAAAATGTTTTTAATTGTGTGCCTATTTTAACGTTGTGCGTTATTTATTATTTTAACATTATACACAAGTGCCAAGAAATAATACTGGGATTTGACCGTCAATCCAATGGCGCACCCACGGCCTCAAAATGCGATGCGCGTTTTTGAGGCAACAGGACGTTTGTTTGTTTTGAAGTTAAGTACAAATCTACACAATGGGCTATCTGTGCTCTGCCCACCACGGGTATCTAAAGCCGGTTTCTAGCCTTGTAAGTCCGCAGACATACCGCTGTGCTACCGGGGAGCAACTGGACGTGAAGCAGGAATCCTCACATCCATAGTCCGAGTACGTTAGCCATTAGGCAACGCCCGGTCCTACTAACGTTTATCTCCGAAATAAAACACCAGCATGGCAGTTACAATCTAGCTATAATATGAAGACTCAAAACTTTTCTTTAAAGTTATCACAATAGGAACACAAGTTTGCTGTCGTCAAACAGGCATCGCTTGGCGATATTCTAAGCCAAACAGAATCTTTGAATATCAAATGTGATTACATCACTTACGTTCTATAGTGTAATTTTGTCCAGTTCTTACCTCCTTCCCTAAGAAAGCGAAAGCGGAAGCTGTGAGAATATCCAATTTGATTATATCACTTACATTATACAGTGTAGTTTTGTCCAGTTCTTACCTCCTTCCCTAAGAAAGAGTAAGCGGGAGTGTGAGAATATTGAATTTGATTACATCACTTACATTATACAATGTAGTTCTGTCCAGTTCTTACCTCTCGTCCGGCATGGCAGATGGTTAGAGCGCTCGACTCGT
>NW_013761958.1:0-2262 GCF_000517525.1 Limulus polyphemus
AGGGTGGTGGTGCCGTGAAACCTTATAAGTGTAGTGAGAGTTGGTATAATAAACCTAAAGTAAAGATGTGGTGTTGGATCACCTAGCCTAGATCCAAGTGCATAAAATTTATCATGAAAGTAAAAATATCGATTCAATTTTAAACTTAAATCATTTCTTAATTAAGCTATTTTCTGTTATATCAACAACGATTTTAATAATAAAAACAACCTCTTTAATCAATGGAAACTCTAAATTAAGAAGTCAAGAAATATTTTTCCAGTTTTGTTATCTATACATTTTGTTTTATACTTCCATTACATAGACTAACATCAATATTAGGCTATACTTTTGTTGCTAGGCAACATGACATATAAGCCATTGTTGGAACGTAGTGTTACCAAAACGCACTGACTTTTCTATATGTATTAGAAGTTGTTAATCTAACTGATTTTACCAGTAGTTATTCTATGAATACGTCACGAATTCATTTCACGAATGATCTTAATTTTGATTGGCTCACAAAGGAATTTATCGACGTTTGACCGCCTCGACAACACTTTTTTTGCCTGTTTTTTGGTCAAGCTTGATTTCGCAAAAATTATTTATTTCAGTTAGCTATGAAATATGAGGTTAAGGTATACTATGGGTTGGGGGTGGTAGTAGATAAACATTTAAAGTGAATTAAGTGCCTTAAGTATATAACACATAAATATAGAGTAAGTTCAAAAGAACATACGGAGCTTTTTTTTTGTTGTTTGAAACTTTATGCATTTGGAAGTTTCTCACTGTAATGTCACATGTCTCGATGTCAAACGCTGAGTCAGATAATTGCACTTTTTGTCCTATAAGAGCATTTGCATTTTTATGCACTTATTGTAAGTGTAAAATAAAAAACAAACAAACTCGAATCTGAACAGCATAAGAAAACTCAACACTGCAGACATTTATTGTTTAGAAACTTGAACCTGGTACAATTGTGTTTAGTTTCAAATCTATGTTGGATTAAATTTAGTAAGAGTTTCACTTTGACATAAAAATTTGGCAAGTGAAGAAAATATCTTATAAAAATGTCAGGTAATGAAAGAATTATTAACACTATAGTGACTGGCTTGGAGTCGAAATAGATACACATGGAAGGGTAACGCTTAAAACTTGCACGTTTCTTACTCTTTTATTAAAATATTTCAATAATATTTTAGTGAAATTGATTACAGATTCTCATTAAGCCAGAAAGATGAAACTGGTATTAACGTGGTTCGTGTTTCAAGGAACTTAAATAGAATATTAGGTGGAATGGATGAGAGATAATAAGATATGGTGGAAATCGTACTATTTTATATGGATTTATCTACAAAAGAAGAAATTAGATAGATGAAGTTGGCCCCCAGTGGCACAGCGGTATGTCGGCGGACTTACAACGCTAGAAACCGAGTTTCGATACCCATGGTGGGCAGAGCACCGATAGCCCATTGTGTAGCTTTGTGCTTAACTTCAAACAAACAAATGAACAAACAGACGAAGTGGAAAATTCTCAGAAGAAATATTATGATTTTTCTCTAAGTTGTGTCACGTATTAGAATTTCGAATTGTCCGAAACCGAGTTAACTGATAATTAATTTAAATTTAGTAGTTAGATTGTACTTTGGATTTAGTATTTAAATATATGCCGATATATTATTCAATTTACGATATTTGCCAACAAGATTGATACACACCGTTTTCGTTTTTAACACAAATACGTTTTAATATTCACACAACAGTACAATTTTCAATAACAATTGTTTACAAATAGTTACTACAAACAATGATTTATAAACAAAAGTTTCACAAACTTACAAACAATATAGAATCTTCTTCCTAGTTTGGAACTTCCTTGATATCTTATCGAGGGTTTACGACGAGCGAATTAATTTCAAGTCGATGATTCGCCGGGAAGCTAGCTAGCTTTGTCCTTTGCCACACACACTGAATTGTTGGTCCGTTGAAATTAGGTAATGTTTTCGTAAAAATACTAATGTCCGATGAGAACCCACTGAATTAAAACGATTTGTAACGTTCGAAATTTATAAATATTCCTGGTCAAATATCTTACGTTTTCCGATTGTTAAGCGTTATAAAAATCACAGTTATAGCTTTCGAAATTTATAGCACACTAATTATAGCGAACTACTAATATACACTCCTTTTGGCGCGTCGCGTTGGTTGTAGTTATAGGCGTGGGAAGGCTTCTAGAAAATTCAGATTACATAACAATAGTGAGCTATATTTAAACGTTTAACG
>NW_013761959.1:0-898 GCF_000517525.1 Limulus polyphemus
ACCAAACATGCTCGCCCTTTCAGCCATGGGGGCAATATAAGTGACGATCAATCCCACTATTCGTTGTTGTAACCCAATAGTTGGTGGTGGGTGGTGATGACAAGCTACCTTCCTTCTAGTCTTACACTGCTAAATTAGGTGATGGCTAGTGCAGATAGCCCTCATGTAGCTTTGTGCGAAATTCAAAACAAACAAACAAACCTTATAGAAATAAAATGGTAGCTGCAAATAAAAAACCAGGTTGACTCACAAAGAGTATAAGAGATATGATTAAAGAAAAGCATCATAAATATAAGAAATGTATATTGACTGGTATGACAGGAGAGTTAGAAAATCAAGAAAGTTGGTGAAACAGGAAATTAGGATATCAAAAAGGATGTATGAGGAAAGGTTGGCAGAAAATATAAAAATTAACAGTAAGGATTTCCTTAAATACATTAAAGGTAAACAAAATGTTAGGGTGGGGTAGGACCCTTGAGGGATGATAAAGCCAGGCTCATAACTGATGATTATGAGATGGCTGGGTTATTAAATTTTGCTTTTATTCTGTTTTTGCTAATGAAGATTTAAGCAGCATTTCACATCTTGAACAGTGGATAGATGGAAACAAGATGACTGCATTAATTCTGAGCTGGTTTAGAAAAGATTGGGAGGTTTAAATAATGATAAGGCTCCTGAGCCAGATAATATTTTCCCAAAGGTTTTGAAGGAAGTTAAAGATTGGATATGTGAGCCACTTGCTACTATTTTTTGTCAGTCCTTGAATAGTGGGCAAGTACCAGAGGATTGGAAGTTAGCTAATGTCACTCCTCTTTCCAAGGGAAGTGATAAAAATTGTCCCAGTAATTATAGACCCATTAGTCTTACATCATATTGTTACGTCTCGACGGTGGCTTTT
>NW_013761960.1:0-1793 GCF_000517525.1 Limulus polyphemus
TTCTTTATCTAATTCAGCTTCTGTTAAATTATTTCACCTATATTATGGTGCTTCAAATCAGTTTCATTTTAATGTTTTATGATTAAAAACCTGTAAATGTTTTCATTATTCTTGAAATACATTGTTTATGTGCAATATTTGACCATAAGAACACTTCTTCACTGAAAGATTTTCTTTAACATGCTAAAGTATTAACAATGTTTGCAAGATCTTCTAATGAGATCTTATAGCAATTACATTATAGTATGTAAAAGTTCTACATAGTTTAAACTTTAATTAACACATTTTAGACTGTAAGAATGTCACTGATGTGTTTCTTCTCACAGTGCATATACTTAACCAAAATGCAAGAATCTCAGGACAAAGTTACTGAACAGTATCTAATTTTGACTTTAAAAATTATATGATTTGATTTTCTTTTTCTATACTTTTTTAAATGCTTTTGGAAACACCTTAAAAATACTTCCCTTCATTCTGTAAAAACTGACATTTCTTGTGTAAAGATGTTAAATAAAATAATAAAATGAAGATTTGAGGTTGAAATTTGTGCACTAAAAACAACATTGAGAAAACCCGAGGTGTGGGTAAGGTACGTGGATGACACGTTTCTGGTGAGGCGACATGGTAATGACACCCTAATTGAGTTCCAGAAGCATCTGAATTTGATCAGCCCTAATATACAATTCACTTTAGAAGTTGAAGATGATGGTTGTTTAAATTGTTTAGATGTTTCTGTCTACATTAAAACAATGAATAACAAGAGCAATCAGAGGGATTGCATACCCTCACCCTACAGCTCCTTTTCGAGATTGCATGTGTTTATGTTAGATAACGACAAACTTCACCTTTGAAAACTCAGAAAACCTTCTCAGATCCAGAATGATCAATGATTCTGATCCATTGTTTTTGTAGTGTAATGAGGAGCCTCAACCTTAACCCTTCTATTACAAGCTGGGTGGAATCCACCCAGCTTGTAACCACAAAAGTATCTATGAGAGTAATTATACTATGATTTTTGATAATGTAAGCACATCTTTATAAAATTTTGCAGGTTATTAGTAAACATTACAAGGTTTTCTTACACAAAATATCAAGTTTTTAAATAAGTATTAAGATTTTTTAATTAAAGATTTTCTCGTAAAAATTTTTCTTTCAGAATGATGATTATCTAACATGCAAAGCAATTTTGATTTTAAGATTAAAAATACTTTAATGCATTAGAACATTTTCAAATTTCACATGTGAAATCTTTATAATCTCCAGATAATTATAAATTTTTTTAAAAGAAAAACTATATATTTTATTTGTTATTTTCACTGCTGTATTTCTGTATGGGTTGGTTCGATTTTAACCAAACTCATAACCTCATTAAAAAATTAGAAAAAAAAATTAAGCTTTTTCCACTCTAGAATGACTACAAATTATAACACAAAAACATACATGTTTAGTCTAAATAGCTTAAATCTCATAACATAACCATATATTTATTATTTTTATTATATTGACCTTTCAGCCGTGCCTGGCTAACAATACAAAAGTTACAATGAAGCGACGCATGTGCACTCATGTTACCGTATAATATAATATAATATAAAACTGATAAATATAAAATATAATATAATATAAAATATAATATTATATAAAATATAAATATAAAATAATATAAAACTGACCTTTAGTCTTTACAAAGTGACCTGTCTTGGCCATGTTTTAGTAGGCTAGTATTTTGTAAAATACAGTCACATTTCAATTATTATACATTATATTTATGTATATACATTATTTATATTTAC
>NW_013761961.1:0-898 GCF_000517525.1 Limulus polyphemus
AATAACTTGATTAAATGTACAGAATTACAAACACAAAATTACAATTCAACAAAGTCTCTTAATTTTACGGGATGTATCTTCTTCCGTACTGGTCTCCGTCTCGTTGGCTTCTGCTTCACGTGGGGTTCATCTACTTCATCAGGAAATGTCCTATCATCAGTAACAGTCACATCAGTGGTAGTAACTTCATCAAGAGTTTCACCGTTTCCCTTCTCAAAACTGAGTAGAGTTTCTTCTTCTTTGACGGTGGCTTCTTCAGGTGTCACATCTTCGGCAGCGTCATTTGTTCTGTGGTCCACTTCGTCCCAACTGAAATGTCCTGGACCGTGATAACGCCAAGGCGTGTTGGCATGCGCCACATTTGGCTTACCTCGCCGACCATATTTTATCCGGAAAGTCACGTCTGAGAGACGATCCACTATGTCATATGGGCCTTCCCATGGAAAAGACAACTTAGGAGACTTCCCTTTGGTCTTCCTGGGATTATACAACCACACCTTGTTTCCTGGTTCAAAGCTGACTTCAGTAGATCTCTTATCATAAGATAGCTTTATCGAATCAGCAGAAGTTTTCAAGTTTGAACGCACTTGATGGTGAGTATCATCTATCCTTTCCGATAACACTTTCACAAACTCTGACACATTCTCAGACAACTCTTCATAAGGTGGGCGTCCTGTTAACAGATCCACTGGCAACCGAATTTCCCGACCAAACATCAACTTTGCTGGAGTGTATCCAGTGGTTTCATGCTCTGCTGTCCTATAGGCCATCAATAGTGGAGGTAGTAAGACATCCCAGTCATCTTGGGGGCTATTACAAAACTTTGCCAATTCCTGTCCCAGTGTCCAGTTGTACTTTTCTACCATCCTATCAGACTGTGGGAGAAGTGGCGTTATTC
>NW_013761962.1:0-898 GCF_000517525.1 Limulus polyphemus
TAGTTGTACCAAATAACACTAAAGATGTGTATGGTGGTTATAAATTCTGTAACTAGAGCTACACCTAGGTGTTCGTGGAGATGTTGTACCAAATAACGCTAAAGATGAGTATGGTATTTACAAATTCGGTAACCAGAGTTACACCTAGGTGTTCTTGGATTTATTGTACCAACAAGGGCTAAAGGTAAGTATGATGGTTACACATGCGCTAACTAGGTGTGCATGAATTAGTTGTACCAAGAAAGGCTAAAGACGAGTATGTTGGTTATAAATTCAGTAACTAGAGTTACACCTAAGGGTTCATGGAGCAGTTGTACCAAGTAATGCTAAAGACGAGTATGTTAGTTATAAATTCAGTAACTAGAATTACACATATGTGTTCATTTAGTAGTTGTACCAAGTAAGGCTAAAGATGAGTTTGGTGATTATAAATTCTGTAACTAGAGTTACACCTAGGTGTTTATGGAGTAGTTGTACCAAGTAAGGCTAAAGATGTGTATGGTGGTTATAAATTCTGTTACTTGAGTAACACCTAGGTGTTCATGGATTAGTTGTACCAAACAACGCTAAAGATGAGTATGGTGGTTATAAATTCGGTAACTAGAGCTACGCCTAGGTTTTCGTAGAGTTGTTGTACCAAATAACGCTAAAGATGAGTATGGGGTTAAACATTTAGTAACTAGAGTTACACCTTGGTGTTAATGGAGTAGTTGTTCCAAGTAAGGCTAAGGATGAGTATGGTGGTTATAAATTCGGAATCTGGAGTTACACCTAGGTGTTGATGGAGTAGTTGTGCCAAGTAAGGCTAAAGATGAGTATGGTGGTTATAAAGTCGGTAACTAGAGATACACCTAGGTGTTCATGGAGTGTTGTACCAAGTAAGGCTAACGATGAGTAA
>NW_013761963.1:0-898 GCF_000517525.1 Limulus polyphemus
CAGTCCAGATAAATATAAAAGAATATATTTTTATTTCAACCAATGTTTCGCCTTTGAGGCTTCATCAGGGTTAATATACACAACTGTTTAACTCATTGTTGTTTCTGTTCCCGCTTTTAAATGATAGGCCTATAATCAGCAAATTAAGTTATATTTTAATCTTTTCTCTCGTCCTGAAACACATCAAAATCTCACTGTCAGTTTAATGTTTTTAACAATGGTTTAATTTAGACTCTTGTTTATTTTTTGTTGCAGGGTGTTTTGCATGACGAAATGATGATATGTAACGTCGAAAAATTTCATCGAGTGTCTGTATTTGACCTGGCATTCATGTGGCGTATTGAAATTTCTAGAGTCTTGGGGAAAACAAATATTGTATAAAAACACGAGAGTTGTTATTGACAATTTATTCAGACGGCGAGAAAGTTAATACGTGAGTGAATTAGTAAATCAGTTCAATGCTGTACTCTTTTTTTTTTTTTCTTTTTTAAATTTATGCCGTAGATACCAGTTGAAATTTCACAAATTATATTTGTGAGTTAGGCCAATTAGCAAACGTAATCTGTAGAATATTCTCGAAGAAAGAATTGACTCGTTACAAAGAAGTGAACTGGTATTTGTAGTATTTTGACCGAATAATCGAAAATAACCTAGCCAACCATACAACAAACTGTAATGGTACATACAAATCGAAGCTGATTAATCTCGAGCTTTATTTATGGCTTCACGTTCTTCGACTAACTAGCGCCCACTGGATATGGAGAAGTTAAGAAAAGGGTGACGTCATCGCCTTGAACTATAGTCTTATTAAAATAATTTTAAAAAAATATCTATAGCCCAAGCTATTGTTACGTCTCCGTTCGTTCGTTAATTAATTTTCCGTAAATTCGTTCCTAAT
>NW_013761964.1:0-897 GCF_000517525.1 Limulus polyphemus
GGCATCTATCGAGGAACACAAACAGAAGGAAGCTAAAGACCAAGCGGCATCTATCGAGGAACACAAACAGAAGGAACTAAAGACCAAGCGGCATCTATCGAAGAACACAAACAGAAGGAAACTAAAGACCAAAATGCATCCATTGAAGAACATGAACAGATGGAAACAGATGAGGAAACTAAAGACCAAGGTATGTTTATGGTAACGTTCATTGGATACTAAACATCCCATGCTAACCAAACTGCGCATGCATGTACTAACCTTGGCAGTGTGTGCTTTTCTGTGAGATTTATAATGGGTAAGGAATGAAACATCTTCCTTATGTATCCATGTCTTGCTTGATTACCTTTCATCAGTAACCATGTTTTACTCCCCTCCCATTTCATTTCAGTGAATTCAAACTTAGACATTTTGCTGTTCAATATTTACTTTGTTTTGTGTAATTGATCTGTCTCGAGATTACTTTCAATGTGATGTTTGTCAAATTTCTCTTGACAAAAAAGTAAGAGCTTATGAACAAGTGTTGTGGAATAATATCAATTTCAAATAAAGGTGCATCATAAGATAAAAACTTATTACACAGGCCTGCGACAGTTTTATTGTCTTGAAAGTTTTCCATGTTCTACAGAAATTCCTATACACTGAATCTGAGAATATCCATTTTTCTCCTGCGACAGTTTTATTGTCTTGAAAGTTTTCCACGATCTACAGAAATTCCTATACACTGAATCTGAGAATATCCATTTTTCTCCATCACATACAAATTTTTTCCAAAAACGTCATAACGCAATACATTAAAGAAAGACCACGACACTTAGATTTGAGACTAAAAGACGTAGATTTCACAAAAAGAAATCAGGATGAATGAGGATGCATATTCGTTTGACCTCAGTGTTC
>NW_013761965.1:0-1158 GCF_000517525.1 Limulus polyphemus
CACAATACAGGAACAAGATTAAGCTAAACTCAACACACAAGACAGGAACAAGATTAAACAAATTTTGATTTATTTCTAATTAAAAAACAAGTTGTCTCTAAATCCTTAGAAGTGAGAAAATTAATCAAAGAGTATCAATAAGTTGTCATTAATTCAAACTGTAGTTATCCATACACACAAACACATGCAAGCAAAAATAGATAAGTAAGAAAGCCATGGCTAATGAGGCTTTATACACAAAACTATAATAAAGGAAAACAATTTATTAATAAACTGACCCAAAACACAAAATAGCTATTTCTACTTAGTTCTTTGTTCATACCATATTGAACTTGTTCTGAAGTTTCTTTTTTGATGACACACGAAGAATTTTGAATTGATTCCTTTAGTTCTTTTTCTTTAGTGTCCGTAGGAATGTCGGTTTTGTTGCCATGGTTTTCAAAGTCATCAGTGATGTTATATATTTTGGAACTTCCATCTTCATTTTCTACAACATTCTCTGTCATCATCTCAAGTATTCCAAACTCATTTAGCTTAAACTGTCAGAGAATAATCTAGTGTTTATAAAAATATGTTTGTTATACCTTATTCTTGTATTTAAGCTGAAGATTGGCTATATTTTCTAATATATGTATCTTCAAATGAAAAATAAAAACAAATTGTAAAAAAAGAGTTTGAAAAATGAATAACCAGTTATTGTCATAAATTGATGTCCTTAATGAATGAAATAAGTCTCAATATACTGTTACATACTCAGTATGTTAATACTGTTATTGATAATAATGCTATTCCTTAATACTGTTGGTACTGACACTATATCTTAATACTGTTGGTACTGAAGCTATATCTTAATACTATTAACAATGATGCTATTCTTTAATATTGTTGGTACTGACACTATATCTTGATATTGTTGATAATAATGTTATTCTTTAATACTGTTGGTACTGACACTATATCTTGATATTGTTAACAATGATGTTATTCTTTAATACTGTTGGTACTGACACTATATCTTGATATTAATGTTATTCTTTAATATTGTTGGTACTAACATTATATCTTGATATTGTTGATAATAATGCTATTCTTTAATACTGTTAACAATGATGCTATTCTTTAATATTGTTGGTACTGACACTGTCTCTTAATACTGTT
>NW_013761966.1:0-898 GCF_000517525.1 Limulus polyphemus
CCAGATAGTTATCGTGTTTCTTAAGAAAAAAACTATCTGTTATTTTCACTAACAAATCTCTGTATGGGTTCGATCTATTTGACCGATCTTGTAACCACCATAAAAAAATAAGTATATATAACGCCTTTTTTGTTTTAGAATGACTACAAATTATAACATTATAACCTATTTACATTGTAAGAAGGTACGTAACACCCATGAAAGTTCTTTACAGAAATGAAACTAGTGGATGAAATGGTTTTAAATTTGACATGAAAGGTCCTTAAAGTATGTAGTTTCTGAAAAATAAGATATTTAATTTTGTTTTTTTCTATTATTTATAATAAAACATTTGTTATTTAATGTAGTTATTTCCACTCAGACTTTGAATAGTTCACATGTAATCTGATTTTCATTTTGAATGTAAAAAATACTATTTCTTATCTTAAAGTTTTCACATTCTATTTGCATAATTTCTAGAACCTCCTAAATGAATATCAAAAGTTTTTTAAGGTAAATGGTTATATTTTATTTCCATTTTTCTCTACTATATCACTAACTCTTATCATCAATGTACAGTACAATGAATTGATTAAAAGTAAAAGATGGAAATATGTACATACCTTTTAGCTCTTTGTAGAAGTCTTTTGAAACTTGTTTTTTTAATATGCTTAATTTCACATCTTTATATTTTCACTTGTAGTTTATTTTTAATTTTCCTGTCCAATTCTTTGTCTTTTATTCTTGATGCTGATATGCCAACCTATCCCTGTGGTACTCTATTATTTATTATAGGGTGGTGCTTTTGCACAAATACTTTCACTTGCACAAGCAAATGATGTCAAGTTACAAGAAGCTCAACATATAAAAATCATAAACTTTTCAAATATGCATTTTAAAACACAAACAATACATAATT
>NW_013761967.1:0-895 GCF_000517525.1 Limulus polyphemus
CTACAAGTATGAACCAGAAGTATTTCTAAACCTAATGTTCTACAAGTATGAACCAGAAGTATTTCTGAACCTAATGTTCTACAAAGTATGAACGAAAAGTATTTCTAAACCTAATGTTCTACAAGTATGAACCAGAAATATTTCTAAACCAAATGTTCTACAAATATGAACCAGAAGTATTTTTGAACCTAATGTTCTACAAGTATGAACCAGAAGTATTTCTAAACCTAATGTTCTACAAGTATGAACGAAAAGTATTTCTAAACCAAATGTTCTACAAGTATGAACCAGAAGTATTTCTAAACCTAATGTTCTACAAGTATGAGCCAGAAGTATTTCTAAACCTAATGTTCTACAATATTCTGTAAACACGTTGTTTATTTAGAAGAACAATCACAAACAACTCTATACCTATAGAGACAACAACAACAAAGTGACAACTTTGAAATTGCTGTACAAATTAATTTGTTTTCTTTGTAACGCACATTTTGAATTTAAAGGCTTAAGAAGTAAACATGCTACCCGTGATGAAATAGGCTTAAGAAGTAAATATGCTACTCCTGGTGAAATAGGCTTAAGAAGTAAACATGCTACTCCTGGTGAAATAGGCTTAAGAAGCAAACATGCTATCCGTGATGAAATAGGCTGAAGAAGTAAACATGCTACCCTTGGTGAAATAGACTTAAGAAGTAAACATGCTAACCATGGAGAAATAGGCTTAAGAAGTAAATATGCTATCCATGATGAAATAGGCTGAAGAAGTAAACATGCTACCCAGGGTGAAATAGACTTGAGAAGTAAACATGCTACTCATGGTGAAATAGGCTTAAGAAGTAAATATGCTATCCATGATGAAATAGGCTGAAGAAGTAAACATGCTACCCATGGTGAAATA
>NW_013761968.1:0-893 GCF_000517525.1 Limulus polyphemus
TTTAATAATAACGTGTGTATAAGTACAGTCTTGACCAAAATGTTTGTATACTGTTCTATATTGATGTTATTGTCTACATGCATGGAGTAGTTATTGAATAAATGTCCAAGTAATAACACAGAGAAAGTAGCGTATGATTGGACAAAAGTGTACGAGTTGTTATTCTGGTCTGTATAAGTTGTTTTGAGCATTTTTTCGTCAAACACACATACACACCTGTCTTGTATAAAAGGGTGTGCTTTTGGTATAAACATTTTCGAAACAGATCAACGCTTTGTTCAAACAATTTCCCTGTACTTGGTGTAGAGTCATGCCTGGTCACATTCCATTAGTTATAGGGCGTCAAATTGTTCGACTGTCCAGAAATGGTATGAAGGAAATGGACATTGACAGAACAGTAGGGTACCCCAAGTGTACTGTATCTAGAATCCTGAAATGTCATCGGACTATAGGAAACGTTATACCAGAAAAGTCTACTGATAGACGCCGAAAAACTACTGCCCGAGATGACCTTCGGACTATAGGAAACGTTGTACCAGAAAAGTCTACTGATAGACGCCAGAAAACTACTGCCCGAGATGACCTTGTTTTGATCAGGTTAACACGTCAAGATTGATAGAAGTTTTGAAACACCTTACGACAGGAACATATTCATTCCAGGGTATTCAGAAAAACAGTGAACAGGAGACTGACCAAATAAGGTTATTTTGTAGGAAGAGAGATATCTGCAAACTTATATTAACCAGAATTCACCTCCGTCACTGTTACTTGGGCAAGACAGCATGCCAGCTTACAGTTAGGACACTGGTGACATGTCATCTTATCAGATGAATCCAGCTTCCGGTTTGTTAAAGCTGATGGTAGGATTTGTGTTCGTCGTTTACCTGGAAAAC
>NW_013761969.1:0-898 GCF_000517525.1 Limulus polyphemus
AGGGAAGGCAGCTAGTCATCACCACCCACCGCCAACTCTTGGGCAACTCTTTTACCAACGAATAGTGGGATTGACCATCACATTATAACGCCCTCACAGCTGAAAGGGCGAGCATGTTTGATGTGACAGGGATTCGAACCCACGACCCTCAGATTGCGAGTCGAGCGCCCTAACCAACTGGCCATGCCGGACCTCTGAGGCAATGTCCAACAGATTGTGATTACCAAATTTCTTGAATATTACAATAAAGGCCTAAAAAATCTTAGCTTGAAAGCCGATAAAATTGTAAAATACTAGCAACATTCTGTAATTTTTCTGAGTGTTGCATATGAAAGCTGTCAAATGCATTTACAATAATTTATGAACTTTTTTTCGTACACTTAGGATCCTGGTTTTAATAAATGACTGATAAAGAAATATAAAGAAAAACATTTTTATTTCCATCATTGGAGATTGCGAGGTTTAAATAACTGTCAGTTCCTCTATTTTGTAAACTCATTGATTTAAGCCTGAAAGAGGGATGTTGACCTGTGATATTTTTCTATTATAATCGACTGTTATAAAAGCTAAACACTTTTGAAGTGATATTATCTATGAACACACAAAGCTAGTTCTCTTTTGTAGTGAAAATAGATTTCATAAATGGTAAACGTTCTTTTGAATCAACCGTTTGCGTGCTTACACGCAAATTTTCGAAGCTTGCAAAAAATAAAGTCAAATAAGAGCAGGAAAGACAACAAAAACTGTGTTCTACCAAATTTGGAGTGTACAAAATACTTCCATGGTATAAGAATCTCAGTTTCCAGTCTGTGTGCTGTTCCTTTGAGAGCTGGAAAGACAACAAAAACTGTGTTCTACCAAATTTGGAGTGTACAAAATACTTCCATGGTATAAGAAT
>NW_013761970.1:0-898 GCF_000517525.1 Limulus polyphemus
GTATGCATTGTCTCCTCAATGTCAGCCAAGTGTACTTTGTGTCTGTCCTTCATGCCCATAAGCTCAATAGTTACCCACACTGGTCCCCACAACCTTGCAGAATGTCCTGTCACACCACAGAGCTTCTGTATGGCATCTGGTACTCCTTTGTGATCCAGCATCTTGATACTCATCCTAACATTTTGCTTATCCTTAATGTATTTGAAAAAAAAATCCGTACTATTATCTTTTTACAATTTCAGTCAATATTTCTTGGTTTCCTAATATCCCATTTGACCAGCTTTCTTGAGATTGTTACCGTCTGGTCGTTTGTTAATTTTCCGTAGAAATTCTTTCCGAGAAACTTCAGCAATACAAGTCCTTACTTAAATAAAGCTAGTTTATTCTTTCTCAATTCAACTTTGCAATACACTTAATTTCCACAGTCACTTTAACTTAAACACACACTATAATTCACAACGATTCACGCATTTTACTTACGGGGTCTACCGCGCTTGACTCAATTGTCTGTCTCTGTCTCTCTGCAATTCTCTTCCGAATAATTAATTTCGCTTTATCTGGCGCACTTATATACAAGAATAGACGGCGCGTAGAAAAGACCAGAGTTGCCACGAACAGACACCATCCTTCTAGAATATCATGACGTGTTACTAGCGTCACGTGACTTCCGCTGTCGTAACAATATTCTATAATATTCCAAATTTCCCATCATTGCAACCAATTTAAACTTCTGTTTATAATACTTTGCTGTAATATCATTCTTTATACAATTTGTGAACCGACCTGGTTTTTTTACTTGCAGCTATCACTTTTTCCCGTGATGAACATGCCTGTCTTGAACATTTGTTCAATATCTCCAACTTCAGTTTTCCAAATCACAGCAGATAATTCTTGTTTC
>NW_013761971.1:0-899 GCF_000517525.1 Limulus polyphemus
TTGACAGTGTGTAGCAAAATTCAACATGATGATTATGTAATATGGGGAATTATCAATATTCCAGATGGGGACAACACTTGATACGTAGTTCATTCTTGATGTTTCTTTGTTGTTGTTATTGTCAAGTCTGTACAAAACAGTTTAGTGGATTTGTTTTCGCTATGTATTGAAAGTCTTGTATTTGGATGTTCTGCTAAATTAATTTGAAAATCGTTTGTTTTTCTTGTGTGTGTTGTTTTTTTTTTGGCACAAAGCAACTAGACTATCTGCGATGCTTCAAAATCTAACATGGAAATTTATTTTACTTCTTCAGAAAATGAAAAGTAAGAAAATACACTTCGTATTTTTTTAACTTTCGTCGATTCTTTTTGAGTCTAATTCTATTGTAAAACGGTCTTTACTGCCTGACGAAGACATTGTTACAACATATTTAATCAAAGTTTCCTTTGGGATTTTATTCCAAATGTCTCTAATACACTCCTATAAAGTTTATGAGGAAGTTAATTTTGATTTGTCAAGTTTTTGATCTATCAAATATCAGATCTGCTGAACTTGGTTGAGATCGGGGCTCTGTGGGGAGCATTGCATCATTTGAAAGACTCCAACAGCTTTTTTTTTAGCGAAGTAATTTCTGCCTAGGTTGGATGAGTGTTTGGGGTCATTATCTTCTTGGTAGTAGAATCCTTTACCAATAATACGCTAACTACTTGGTATACCATGACGGATCATTATCTGATGGTACTTGTGCTGGTCTATTATTCTACCTATTTTGCAAATATCCCCTGTCGCTCCAGGGATCAGTGAAGCATTACCATAGTGTTGAAATTTACATTACACAATGGCATGGAAGAATTAGCCCCATAAAGTGGAAGGAATGGCAAGATATTATCTTGTCCTAA
>NW_013761972.1:0-898 GCF_000517525.1 Limulus polyphemus
GTCATCACCACCCACCGCCAACTCTTGGGCGGCTACTCTTTTACCAACGAATAGTGGGATTGACCGTCACTTTATAAAGCCCCCCACGGCTGAAAAAGGCGAGCATGTTTGGTGGGACGGGGATTCGAACCCGCGACCCTCAGGTTGTGAGTCGAGTGCCCTAACCACCTGGCCATGCCGGGGCCCTAACCACCTGGCCATGCCGGGCCTTGGAAGAAGAAGATGAATCTATAGAAAAACGCATGTCTCTATGTGAAGACATAACTATTAGCAATATGTAACTAAACTAAAAGAAATGGAGGTTGTTACAAGTATTCATAAACTAATTATCGACACTAAAAAAACAAAAACAAACAAAGAACAACAACACTGGATAGAGGTATACGGAAGAATTGATTTTTTATCAATCCATCAATTTATATAATAAAAACTAAAAAGATATCTGGTAATATTGTGAAACAATTCCCGAAATGAGTTGTGTTAAAATAAACGGATTGTAAAGGAATAGTTCAAAATGTCCAAGTAACTATTTTAGAATAATAGCGGTACATAAATTAATAATACATTTTGCATGTACATCGTATTTAGGTATACTTAACTGGAAATAAAAAAAAACCACTAATTATTTTGTGTTAATAAATTAAATCAAAGTGATTAGATGAGTCGTTTGTTTGTTGTGAAGCACAAAATTACAGAATGGGTTATCCGTGTTTTGTCAACCGCAGGAATCGAAACACGATTTTAGTGTTATAAGCTCTCAGACTTACCACTGATCCACCAGAGGCGTGTGATGAGACGAACTGGTGCATGCTGATGAGCTAATGTATGTAAACATTCAATAAAAGAAGAGGCTAGAAGTCTCTTAACAAACTGTTAAACAAGGTTAGAAGTTACTTGA
>NW_013761973.1:0-3827 GCF_000517525.1 Limulus polyphemus
TGATGGAAAGCTGGAGTATTCTTTGACATGAGCCTTTCCATCTTCATCAAAAATTATATCGTTATGTCTAGTAAAAGATTTCTTGAAGAACTTGATACCTTTTTCATAAGCTTTCTCGAAAACTGCTTGCTTTTCACGATAGAGTGTAAACAACACTGGGACATCATTTCTTAAACCTCCCATTGAACCCAACATTGCAAATAACTGTGTTGGAGATGTAGCATTATTTCCTATGTTCACATATCTAAAAAAAATGGGACAATGCATAAGCAAAATGAGCATCAATCAAACTCTTACCATCCTGCATATCTGTATGGATATACTGCACAATTTTTGTTGGACTTGTTTTGTTCAGTTGTAATATTTCAACAATAAGTTCGTGCATTAGATTCACCTTTGCATTATCACTTTGGATAATTACCTTTTTGATATGCGGAAAATCTTTATGTAGCTGTATAAGTAAAGGTTCCAAAACTGAGAGTACACTAAAATAATCCTGCTTCGAATCCCCACTAGTTACGTGATCACAATGTATTTCTTCAAAGATTGGATTACAAGGTGAAGTTCAACCCATTATATTATCGTGAGAAAAGTATAGAGTGTATTGGGAAACGTGAAATGAGTTGGCATGGTACAATGGTTCAAATGCTACCAACTTTGAATTCAGATGCACATGTTGCAAATGGAAGGCAACAGGCTTTAAACAGTCTGCCGTATGATACTGTTTCTCACGAAGCATTGTTTGCTTTAACTTTGAAATTTCCACTCGTTGATTGAGTACACGAATCCGATGTCGCATGAACGACTTCATTTTGTTAGAATATCATCAAACATATGTTAATGATCTATAATAATTTTTTCTCCAAATTATCCACAATAGCGAAGAGAATTTGACAAGTATGACAAATTTTGTTTGGTGAACACTACTTTTACTAAAAGCATGATTTATACAATGAGAATCATATTTCGAGCTATCACCACTACAACGTGCTTCTTCATTATCCAAATGACATATCATACGTTTATTCACAACCAGCATTTTGCGTTTGATCGCCTGATTTCTATCATTGATACAATCGATTCAGATATACGGGATCAGTACAGAAATTGATTCCAGAATTGATGTACAGATCATATGTGGAAAATGTTAATGAAACTATTTGTATGCTTTGACTTTCAATTATATGAAAGCTTTGACTGCTGTGGACTATGCAACTGGGATTTTGGTAAATGATTCCTAAAATCACCCGGATAAATTACTTTCATTGGGTGAATGTAACGTTGATCACTCTACAGTCAGATTCATCTTGTCCCCATCAAATACGCAAAAATACACTGGTAAGAGTGAGATGATGTCCAGCTTAAACCTTTGTCATGATATTTCCAGAATGCAAAAGACATTGAGTAGAAGTTCGATACAACAAAATGTGCTGATGGCTTTGTTATGTCACCATTTCCAATTGATATAAGTAGAGGCCTTGTACAAAGACACATTGCCAGATGAGAAACCTTCACGAAGGAAAATGTACATAACTATGCGGAAACATTACAGGACGTTGGTATCTGGGATAAATTTGGTAAAGTAAAAAGGTCAATTGTAAAATATGATACTTCCATTATGTCAGCTGGAAGTTCGACAAGGAACACATGGTAGAAAAATATCAATAAAAGATATTCCATATTACACGCAGATGGTTTCCTTTGTGTCAGTAATGATTACAAAATTATTTTCCCAGCAGATCCAAATCACCTTATGGACATGTTTATCAATTACCACTGCTTGGAAAATGAAATAATGTGAAGAATTCATAGGAAATGCTGCCTGTAGCTCTCTCAGTTTTTTGAATATCATACATCTGTGGCTTGCATGAACAAGTCTTGGTTCCCCCAGTCACAGAATCTGGGTTCCGGCATGGCCAGGTGGTTAGGTTGCTCGACTCGCAATCTGTGGAACACTGTTTCGAATCCCCGTCACACAAAACATGCTCGCCCTTTCAGCCGTGGGGGTGTTATAATGTTATGGTCAATCCCATTATTCGTTGGTAAAAGAATAGCCCAAGAGTTGGCGGTGTGTGGTGATGATTAGCTGCCTTCCCTCTAGTCTTACACTGCTAAATTAGGGACGGTTAGCGCAGATAGCCCTCGTGTTGCTATGCGCGAAATTCATAACAAACAAACGAACACAGAATCTGGGAGCTCAACATAATTCCTTTGTTTTTCTAATCTTCTGTTGCTTTGGACCAGGCTATTGACACAAAATCACTTCATGTCTTAAAACTTATGTATTTGACTAAAATTACTTGAAAAAGATGTGCTAACAACACAATTTTGTAATTTAGCTAGTATACTGCTCATATTTTGTTGACTTTACTACAATAATATAATTTCTATCAACATTGAATTAAACATTTTAATACATAAAAAACAATATTTATTGATAGGAATATAATTTTCAAAGGATTTTCATGTAGAAATATTGAAAAGTTGCCACCTTTTAATTCATCCACAGAATATTAACAAAGAAACACTGTAGCACAATGTGCACACATAATATGTAACTTGATATGAGATTATCAACCCTCACCACTCAATTCATGATCGACCCACGTAACTTATGTTGACTAATGAATTCTGAAGAATTGTTTTAGAAAAGACATAAATGTGGAATGAACACATAAGTTTGTTATTAAAGAAACATTAAAAACAAAATTGTAATAAATACAAGGGATATACTCTACTAGTAGCCACAAACAATTACTAAACAAAAATGAAGAAGATACATATAATTATAATATCTGTTTGTTAACATGTAATGCATAATTAAGAGGTAAAAAAAAAAATTCTGTCCCACAGGGCTATTTAAACCGAAAAAAAAAGATAATTGGTCAAATGTTTTGCATTGATTCTCTCTTAAACCAACGGCGCTAAATCTTGGGTCTTCCTATAACTTATCAAAATTCTACCAATATTCTATAATATTCTGACAAGATTTGCATTTTCCGTTGATGTGTTTCGGAAAAAGATTGCCAAAATGGCACCATTAACATATAAATGTAAACATGCCAAGTGTGGAGTACGTGGGAAATGCTCCAGGTGTGGCTGCAATCATGATTGCAAAAGCGTAGAAGAGAAAATGAAACACAATGTTGGAATAGAGAAGAACTTAAGTTCATTGTTTCAATAACAAATTTTTCAAATCTACCTACATGGTTATATACTACGTGAGCAATTGTTTGGTTCAGACTTAATCTTCAGAAAATGGAATTAATTACTAATGTATTCTTTTGAAACGAAAATAGTTTTTTTTACTATAGATGTGTCATTAGGTACCTGTAATTGTGATGTGTGAAAAACTGTGTATTAGATAAGACGATTTGGTGTGAATATATATTGCTGCTTGAATACGTTAGTTTTCGCCACTACTGTTTTCATGTCACTTAGTGTAGTAAATCATAAATAATAAACATGTTATTTTATTTGCGTTTTTTTGTTTGTTTACTTTTGTTGGCAGTTACACCATGAACACAGGATATACACTTGGGTACAATGACAATTTGTATTATGATGATTTTATATATTAAACATATATTCCTAAACAAAAGAAGAGATAAGGTACTATATTCTGATCAAATTTTCACATATCTACTCAATATTTTCTTACAAAACAGAAATGACATTTAAAATGACTTTACACCATTAACAACAAATGAATTTTGTGAGGTTAAAATGTTTACCTACAGATAACATGTAAAACTACCACTAGACAAGTGGTTTAACTATATTACATATATACGGACATCATACTTAAATTATTATTAAACATTCAG
>NW_013761974.1:0-1302 GCF_000517525.1 Limulus polyphemus
TGGGCTAAACAAAGAAGGGAATTAATGTCTACAGAAGCCATCAGGAACATGAAGAAGTGTCTCAGATGAAAGGTGTAATTATGAGGGAATACAGAAAGGGAGAGAGAAAAAGACAAAAAATTTGAAAATAGGGAACTAGAGGGTAAGGGACATGACTCCCAAGCTGGCCAGATACATATCAATCACAGGGAATCGAGAGAAGGAAAGGAAGGAAGTCTATAAAGCAGGATAAAATGAGTCGTGAATAAGGCAGATGAGGCACTTGGGCATTAAAAAAAAGAAGTATTTAAAGAAAGAAAATAGCATAAATTCTAATAACAAGCAAGGACAAAAGACAATGTAAGTAAAAAAAGTGAGTCATGAAGTGATAAAACAAAATATAACATAGAAAACAGATGAAATACAATGAAAGAAACATACCTGAGAATGAAATACAGAGAGAAAATGGTAGAAAGTAAAACCAACAATAGGAGAAGAGATAGGCACCCATAGAGTCATACGTGTGTGATAGTCACTGAGAAGAAGAGTGATAAACTAGACTTTTAGTAGAGGAAAGACTAAAAACATGTCAAAAGATTTTAACTTTTTCTCATTAGAGCTGGGTGAATAAATCAATAGCCTATGAGCATTGATCACATTGATAAATGTCACATGAAATAATCAATTAAACAAAATTATGAATAAAGTGATTAAAGTCGCAAAAAATTCAACTAAGCAATTATTACTATTTTTGATTATTCCAACCATCCAAGCCTCACAAAAATAATCAATCATTTGAATGAACTGTTTAATGAACCCAATGACTACTTGATTAGCAAACTACAGTAATTGCCCAGCTCTATTCACATTACAATAACCCCTCCAAGCATGGAATTATACTGTTACCTCTTCTCTGAATCATCTCAACAACTCAAAATCATTTCTTAAATAAAATGACCAAACTAAACACAATAAGTTTAACACATTATGCTTCAGATAAAAGAAATACAGCTTCAATGCTGTTCACTGTATTTTAAATAACAGCTTAGATATATTCAGTGGTGGGATTCAGCCGGTTTGCACCAGTTCGTGCGAACCTGTTCTTAGAATTTAATGACCTCCACGAACCGGTTGTTAACAATCGTATGTATAGGCCTAATAATAATTCCTGCGTGAATGCCCTAGCATTTACTAGATATAGGGTAGTCTGGTATATATAAGATGGTCACGGCGTGACGTGACAATATGTGTGTAGACAGTGAGTAATTGATCTGCAGTCAAAGAGTATTGTTGAAGTTGAGCACGTTCATTGTTATAGTGTTT
>NW_013761975.1:0-896 GCF_000517525.1 Limulus polyphemus
TAGTACAAGACAATAAAACTAGCGACAGTTTACGAACCTTTAGTAAATTACAGGTGATAGTACATGACAATAAAACTAGCGACAGTTCAATAATGAGTTGATTAAAATCAATTTTTCCTTACCCTGAACTTCAAGGAAGACAAGTTGACGAAGACCAACACCAATATGGTTCATTGCTTGACACAATAAATACCCCTCATCAGATTCCTCAACTTTTCGAACTAGCAGAGTGCCGTTTCCAAAGATTTGCACCCGGGTGTTAGAGTATAAATACACAAAATCTCCTGGATTTTGACCTGGAGGAGATGAAGTTGTCAGTATAAATACACAAAATCTCCTGGATTTTGGCCTGGATGTGTTAGAGTATAAATACACAAAAGCTCCTGGATTGTGGCCTGGATATGTTAGAGTATAAATACACAAAATCTCCTTGATTTTGGCCTGGAGGAGATGAAGTTGTCATAACCTTTTTTGTTGTTTCCTATCTTAGCTTACTTAATACCCAGAAGAATGTTGTTTCGAACTGAATATAAAACATGCTTATAGTAAAATAGGGAAGCATTGCTGATATTATCCATGTCTACCCGTTACACAAGCTTACACCTTCCCCATATACACATTATCCATGTTTACCCGTTACACAAGCTTACACCTTCCCCATATACACATTATCCATGTTTACCCGTTACACAAGCTTACACCTTCACCATATACACATTATCCATGTTTACCCGTTACACAAGCTTACACCTTCACCATATACACATTATCCATGTTTACCCGTTACACAAGTTTACACCTTCACCATATACATATTATCCATGTTTACCCGTTATACAAGTTTACACCTTCACCATATACACATTATCCATGTTTACCCGTTACACAAGCTTACA
>NW_013761976.1:0-897 GCF_000517525.1 Limulus polyphemus
GGAAAAAAATTCTCACTCCGCACTTTGGAGCCGTGAGTGCGTTAGAAAATTGACGGCTAAATCCCAATATTTTGTCAGATAAGCGTAGTCTATACGTTGGCTTTGGATGATGTTGACTGCCCGTCTGTTCTATCAATTCAAGATTAAGGGCAGCTGATGCAAATACCCCTTTATTAAGTTTCAGCGAACATTATAAAACGAACAAACAAAAACAGCCCCCCGACTTTTGTAACACCCCGGCTCAGCAGTAAATTTTAGAGTTAATAATATTAAAAATCGAGATTTACTACCAACAGTGGTCTCAGTACTGATGTTCTATTATGTAACTTAGCGCTGAAAAAAATAATCCTGACTTGTGGTTGAGTTATAAGAAAACAATATATTAATTTTAGTTTCAATTGAACTCAGTGAGGTGCTGATATTACACCGTTAAAGTTATATTACACATTTTTGCAAGCAGTGTGCACAACTAAAGGGATCAATGAAAAATTTGATTAATTTGATGAAATCTTTTTATAAAATTTTTCTGTGTTTTTATCATTATTTTCGATTGAACTTATTGGATATAAGTTCTTCAAACATTCTTCATTTTTATTCCACATAGCTATTGAATGTTGCCCTTACTAAGGTGACGTTATTTTGTACCTAAAAACAAAGGACCATCTCTACTTATTGACTTCTTTGACGTGTATATGCCTCAAAGTAACTTTCGATAAAACTTTGGTCGTGAGCAAATACTGCAGATTATCTTAAAATAAGAATCGGGAATTAATTATTTGGCGCCTGCTTTCTTAGTTTATAGAACAACTTATATTTTTCGAATAGGCCTGTACGCAGAATGTTTAAAAAAGAGGGTAATAATTTGTGAGATCAACAGCCAACATATTTTGTGCTAAG
>NW_013761977.1:0-1135 GCF_000517525.1 Limulus polyphemus
TCTTTCAACCTCAAGTACTAAGTAAGCTCTTACAGTTTGGGGTACTAAGCCCTCAGAACGTGGGGTATTAGGCTCGTTCAACTTTGGATACGATGCTTATTCAGTCTAGGCTACTAAGCTCTCACAGCCTGCAATCCTGAGCTTTTAAACCGAAGGTTAATATGCCTTAAACGAAGTTACAATATTTCAACTTTGGTGATAAAGTTTTAAAATAAAATATCCAGAACCTACGGAGAATACACTGTACAGAATCAAGATGAGTCCTAGCACATCTGTTTGTTCTTAGAAGTGGCTAGCCTGATTTAAATATTGGACTCTTGTGTATCCAGCTCTAACTGTCAGAAATAGGCCCTTAAATTTTAATATGCCATGTTCGTAAAGTTCATATGTCGCAAGACTTAAGAAATTCATAAAGTCACTACTTGACAAAATAGACAAAAAATTCTCTTTCATTCCCGACAGATGAAGGGAGCTTGATTGATTAGCAGATGTTACAAATAGGCGCTAGAGGGCCTCTTAAATATATTTCAACGAGTAAGTTAAGAACAACGTGACCTTGAAAGACGAACAGCTAGATAAGAATTTCCTCCAAAGGAAATTCCTAGAAACAAAAATTAAGCCTTAGGTTAAGCTTGAGGATTACATTCATATGTCTATACGAACCTTGCATTCTTTGGTACACACAAGATGTTTTTTAGGTTAATACAGAACGTAAAAACAGGCACGATTCGTAATGATTTGGAGCGCGAAAACAGCTTAAGAATGCAAATAAGTTATGTCGACGTTTTGGCCAGTTGCACGGCAACCGGGGGAACCCCCACCCCTAGATTTATGTAGAGATAACAACAGCAGTCATCCCCTCAAGTAGATGAGTTCTTACGAGTAAAAAACAACAATCGTTCTAGACAGTTAGATAGGAGAATGAACTACGAGTATAAAACTACATAGTTCTAGACAGTTAGATAGGAGAATGAACTACGAGTGATAAAACTACATAGTTCTAGACAGTTAGATAGGAGAATGAACTACGAGTGATAAAACTACATAGTTCTAGACAGTTAGATAGGAGAATGAACTACGAGTGATAAAACTACATAGAACTCGTAGTTCATTCTCCTATCTAACTGTCTAGAAC
>NW_013761978.1:0-897 GCF_000517525.1 Limulus polyphemus
GAAGAAGAAAAAAACTAATTCTAATAAAACACAATATTCCAAAGTTATACTATTGAGTAACAATCGGTAATAATTCATTCCAACTATAACTTGTGAATTAACTTACATAAGATCATGGTTAGATCAAGGTGACATCTCATATGACTAACGAATTTGCAAAATCTTTCACAATATTAATATCTGTAAATCACCACTAGGGGAATCTTGTACCAGTTTCATAATACAATAATTGTTTGTTTGTTTGTTATGAATTTCGCCCAAAGCTACACTTTGTGAGGGTTATCTGCGCTAGCCGTCTCTAATTTAGCACCTATCGCCACCACCTATCGCCAACTCTTGGGCTACTCTTTTACCAACGAATAGTGGGATTGACCGTTCCATTATAATGCCCCCACGGCTAAAAGGGCGAGCATGTTTGGTGTGACGGGGATTCGAACCCGCGACCTGCAGATTGCGAGTCGAGTGCCCTAACCACCTAGCCATACCGTGACTCATAATACAAACATACTTAAAGAATGTGAGTTGGTGCTCTAACTAAAAATTTATAGTTCAACTAAATGACAGAAGGAATAATAAATGAAAGGTAAACAAAACCATAGTAAAATATAAGGGGAATTTGCTATCTCACACTTTAACATCAAACACACTTTTGTTGAACAGCATTTAAAAATAAAATAATAGTTAGCTATGGAATTAAAATTTTCCCTGGGAACAAATTCAATTTAATAAAATATATTCACATATTACATTATATTTAAAAAAATTGATAAAAATTTGTTAATTTTCATAAAAATTTGCAGATTTAATTTTCATATGCACTTAAATATTGAGATAGAATAGATAACTCCTGTTGCAAGGCTATAAAAAAAACATAAATTACATATTCTGGTAATATAC
>NW_013761979.1:0-896 GCF_000517525.1 Limulus polyphemus
CAATCGGCTGGTCCACTTGGGCTAGGGTCAACTGAGTACCAGTGTTGGGTATTCTCAACGGGTGTTGTGGACATTGTGTCTGATGCTGGTGTCTGGGTATAGTGCTCATTAAACCCTGGCATTGCTGCAGTGTCCTTGTTTGACATTGTAGTGCGTCCCCTCGTAGGACTCCATGGCGGGTGGGGTCATTGGACATTGAATCTTTTTTCTTGATTATGAATCCCCCCCAATCCAACTAAAAAAATAGTAAAAACTCCATTTATTGGTAAACGACCACACCTAGAAGACTTTCCACAGCAGTCTCCACCAAAAGGTGGCCCTGTACCTCGCTTTCTGATCTTACATTCACTATCTGATAAATCTTTAGAGCAAATGTCTCCCTTTTTTATTCAGAAGGGCTTAGAGGGGCTTGCTGGTTCTCCAAAGTCAGTTAAGAAACTGTTCTGGAGACATCTTGGTCAAAATATCCACAGCTAAGCACAGTGAAATCCTCTTGAATTCGAGGGCCATTGGGGATATACCCATTGAGATTACTCCCCATGCTTCCTTGAATTCATCACGAGGAGTTATTGTTGAGAGGGACTTGAAGTCTATCCCTGAGTCAGAGATCCTTGCTGGTTTCTCCAGCCAAGGAGTTTCAGCTGTTCGACAGATCTCCACTCGTCAGGATGGTATTATGGTGCTGACCTCAGTTCTTATTTTGACTATTTTTATCACCACGTCCACTGGCCGCTGTTAAGGCAGGTTATTTGAACTGTAAGGTACGGCCCTATATTCCCAACCCTCTCCGATGTTTTCAGTGCCAACGGTTTGGTCATGCAATGATATCTTGTCGTGGTTCTATGACATGTGATCATTGTGGTGGCAAGGACCACGACGCCTTGAATGTAAACTGG
>NW_013761980.1:0-898 GCF_000517525.1 Limulus polyphemus
TAATGTTTGGTACTTTCACTTATACCTGGCTTATCTTGTCAAATAGTGAAACAAGTTAGATAACAAGTAAACATTTTCCGATATATAAACCGATAAACAAAGTTAGCCAATTATTAATACAACTAAAGATATGATTATAATTTATTGGAAAGATTTGGTATATACAAAATATTATGTGAATGTAAAAAAAAGTTTATATAGGACAAACTAGAAGAAATTGAAAATTCAGAATGAATGAACACAAAATAAATGTTAAAAACAATAATATTACTATTTCACCTTTAGCAGTACATATTAATGAAGCTAAACACATAATTCAATGTGAAAAACTGTTATTTTAGCACAACCTGAAAATTATATTAGTATGAATACGTGATTCTGTTGAGACAATTAAATATCAAAATATAAATTTAAAATATTGAATACAGGTTATGGACCTGATGGAAATGTTGCCAGCAGATGGCGTGAAATCCTTTAATATGTAAATTGGTAATTTTGTAATTAGTGTATTTTTTCAAAACGTTACACTCCTGAAGGCCCCCCAGTGGCACAGCTGAGTGTATGCGATCTTACATCGCTAGAAACCGGATTTCGATACCAAAAGTGGGCAGAGCACAGATGGCCTACTGTGTAGGTTTGTGCTTAACTACAAACAAACACTCCTGAGTGTATAAGACTGGTTCCAGTCTCATCGGGTTTTTGTTTTTTACCCTTTACAGTAAGTTATTTGTATTTTATTGTAATTTTGAGACTGGAAACGGTCTCGTTTTTAGAATTGTGTAAAAAATAATCTTTGTTTTATATAATGTGAGTTTTTTTTAATTATTTAACTTTACATACAGAGGAAGTACGTAATCTACAGACATATGATTGGATATGGATTTGACCCTCCCCGATC
>NW_013761981.1:0-992 GCF_000517525.1 Limulus polyphemus
GTTCCAAGTACTTTTCTCTATCTATTGAAACATAACTGAACTTCCAAGTATTTTTTTCTCCATCTCTTGAGATATAACTGAAATTCGAAGTACTTTTTTTTTAATTTTTCTCCATCTATTGTGAGATAAGTGAACTTCCAAGTATTTTTCTCCATCTATCGAGAGATAAATGATGCTGTGTAATCTCATTAAGAAGACACACGATTTAGCAATACTGTGTAATATCTATAAAAAGACACAAGATTTAACGATACTGTGTCCTGTCAATAAGAAGACACAATATTCAACGATAATGTGTACTGTCATTAAGAAAACAGAAGATTTAACAATAATGTATCCTGTCAATAAGAAGACACTAGATTTAAAGATACTGTGTACCGTCAATAAGAAGACACAAGATTTAACGATACTGTGTACTGTCAATAAGAAGACACAAAATTTAACGATACTGTGTACTGTCAATAAGAAGACACAAGATTTAACGATACTGTGTATTGTCAATAAGAAGACACAATATTAAACGATAATGTGTACTGTCAGTAAGAAAACACAAGATTTAACAATAATGTGTCCTGTCAATAAGAAGACACAAGATATTACGATATTGTGTACTGTCAATAAGAAGACACAAGATTTAACGATACTGTGTACTTTGAAAAAGAATACACAAGATTTAATTATACTGTTTACTGTCAATAAGAAGACACAAGATTTAACTATACTGTGTACTGTCCATAAGAAGACACAAGATTTAACAATAGTGTGTACTCTCAATAAGAAGACACAAGATTTAACGATACTGTGTACTGTCAGTAAGAAGACACAAGATTTAACGATACTTTGTAATTTCAATAAGAAGACACAAGATTTAACAAAACTGTGTACTGTCAATAACAGACACACGATTTAACAATAATGTGAACTGTCAATAAGAAGACACAAGATTTAACGATACTGTGTACTTTCAATAAGAAGACACAAGATTTAACAAA
>NW_013761982.1:0-900 GCF_000517525.1 Limulus polyphemus
TAATGAAGAACCAAAGAGTGTATTTTTACTGAATCGCTGCGTTGTAATGAAGAACCATAGAGTGTATTTTACTGAATCGCTGCGTTGGTAATGAAGAACCAGAGAGTGTATGTTTACTGAATCGCTGTGTTGGTTTTGAAGAACCATAGAGTGTATTTTTACTGAATCGCTGTGTTGGTAATGAAGAACCATAGAGTGTATTTTTATTGAATCGCTGTGTTGGTAATGAAGAACCAGAGAGTGTATTTTTATTGAATCGCTTTGTTAGTAATGAAGAACCAAAGAATGTATTTTTACTGAATCGCTGCGTTGTAATGAAGAACCATAGAGTGTATTTTTATTGAATCGCTGTGTTGGTAATGAAGAACCAGAGAATGTATTTTTATTGAATCGCTGTGTTGGTAATGAAGAACCAGAGAGTGTATTTTTATTGAATCGCTTTGTTAGTAATGAAGAACCAAAGAATGTATTTTTACTGAGTAAATGATCGATCAACTCTGTAGATGTATTTTAATAACGAAGACCGTGATCGGCAAAGTGCATGTTTGATTTAAACTATGATTCTTTTAGTAAGTTAGTGCATTAATTCTTTCTTTCTTTTTTAAGGTAATTTTGAAATTAAAGATTTCGCGTGATACCTTTTAATGGTACATATTCATAAAACCTGAGGGCAGTCGCCGAACAATGAAGAACAAAGTACTGCAAGTTCCGAAATAAATAGTTTAATTACGTTACCAGTCCTGGTCACTTACCTAAGCCTCATGTATCTGTAACCAGATTTACAAGTTAATCTGGTTCACTATCATAAGTATAATCTAATCTGATGAAAATCATCCAATGTGTACAATTTTTCCGTGTCTTTTCAGCCATGAGTTTTGTTGTAAGGTTTGTTTAGTTTTG
>NW_013761983.1:0-898 GCF_000517525.1 Limulus polyphemus
AGTTCTTAAACTTATTTTTCTTGAAACATAGAACAGGAAGTGAAGTATAGCAAATAATCATATCTTCTACTTACGAACTTTGTAGTTGTTTGCTGCTTGCAGTAGGTTGCTAAGCCTTATAAAATTTCGCACATGGAGGATGTGAAAAAAATCATGTTTTTTAGGTTTTATGTTAAAATTTTGAAATAACCAAAAATCATAATTTACTATATCAGCACCATAGAATTCCACTATAATTTATCAAGCTTAGTAACTAAGCTGTATTTAGGTCTAAATAAATATGAAATTTGAGCTCAATAGTGTCTTACCACTTGGAATTTAGCATGAAAAGAAAGAGTTTGCTACCCAAATACTTCAAAGAGGCTGAGAAAACCACTAGGAGACATTCTGAGCTTTTGATTGGTTATACACATGTCATTGGGCAGTGTAGGTGTACATAAACTGGTATTTTCAAAAATTGAAGAGGTGGGCAGGGCCACCTTGGTTGATTCAGTAAATGTAGCAACATCTCACCAAATAAAATAGATAGAAGGTTCTTATTTTATATTCTAGCTTGTCAGTATCAGTAATTTGAGTATCTAATTTGTAAGAAATTACAGACTTTGTATTTGGACATCAAAACATCTAATTTGAACCAATGATGCACTTAACATACCACGTGACACAAAAAAATTGATATTTAGGATTTCTTTTTGATATTTACTTTTAAATTAAGAAATTAACTAATGTATAATACAAAAAATTGAATTATAATCTACAATTTGATACCAAACTTATTGACACACATTGATAAAATAGTAGTTCAATAAAATTTTGAATGCAAGTCAACATACACAGTGACATGGCCTTTGACCCATGACTTGTTGATAGGGTTAATAGCAAAAATTCAACACAAACT
>NW_013761984.1:0-497 GCF_000517525.1 Limulus polyphemus
CAGTATCGTTAAATCTTATGGTTTGTTATTGATAGTACACAGTATCGTTAAATCTTGTGTCTTCTTATTGACAGTACACAGTATTGTTAAATCTTATGGCTTGTTATTGATAGTACACAGTATCGTTAAATCTTGTGTCTTCTTATTGGCAGTACACACTATTGTTGAATATTTTATTTTCTTATTGACAGTACACACTATTGTTAAATATATTATTTTCTTATTGACAGTACACAGTTTCGTTAAATCTTGTGGCTTGTTATTGATAGTACACAGTATCGTTAAATCTTATGGCTTGTTATTGATAGTACACAGTATCGTTAAATCTTGTCTTCTTATTGACAGTACACAGTATTGTTAAATCTTGTGTCTTCTTATTGACAGTACACAGTTTCGTTAAATCTTATGGCTTGTTATTGATAGTACACAGATTCGTTAAATCTTGTGTATTCTTATTGACAATACACAGTATTGTTATATCTTGTGTCTTCTTATTG
>NW_013761985.1:0-898 GCF_000517525.1 Limulus polyphemus
AGATTTGGTATGCCTTACGAACTGCATTCGGATCAAGACTGTAACTTTGAATCAACTGTGTTCCATGAATGCTGCAAGATGTTTGGCATACGAAAGACCAGAACAACGCCACTTCACCCACAGTCTGATGGGATGGTAGAAAATTACCATTGGACACTGGGACAGGAATTGGCAAAGTTTTGTAATAGTCGCCAAGATGACTGGAATGTCTTACTCCCTTCACTGTTGATGGCATATAGAACAACAGAGCATGAAGCCACTGGATACACTACAGCAAAGCTGATGTTTGGTTGGGAACTTCGGTTGCCAGTGGACCTGATAACAGGACACCCACCTTACGACGAGTTGCCTAAAAATGTGCCAGAGTTCGCAAAAGTTTTATCTGAAAGGATGGATGATATTCACCATCAAGTGCGTTCAAACTTTAAAACGTCTGCTGATTCCATGAAGTTATCTTATGATAAGAGATCTACTTTGTCAGCTTTGTACCAGGAGAAAAGGTGTGGTTGTATAATCTCAGGAAGACCAAAGGGAATTCCCCATATGACATAGTGGATCGTCTCTTAAACGTGACTTTCCGAATAAAATGTGGTCAGCAAGGTAAACCAAAGGTGGCGCATGCCAACAGGCTTTGGCGTTATCACGGTCCAGGACATTTCACTTGGAATGAAATGAACAACAGAACAAAAGATGCTGCTGAAGACGTGTCACCTGAAAAAGCCACTGTCGAAGAAGAAACTCTACCCAGTTTAGAGAAGGAAACAGTGAAGCCCTTGATGAAGTTACTACCACTGATGTGACTGTTACCAATAATAGGACATTTCCTGATGGAGCAGATGAGCCCCACGTGAAGCAGAAGCCAACGAGACGGAGGCCAGTAGGGAAGAAGATACATCCT
>NW_013761986.1:0-897 GCF_000517525.1 Limulus polyphemus
GCACAGATTAAATCTACTAGAAAGCACAGCCTAAAGCTGTATCAGATGCAGCTATCTATTGACGTGCTAGATGGGATTCTGAAAAGAAAAATTAATTGACGTTGCTGCTACCGATATTTACGTGCTTGCAGCAACGTACCTGAAGATGGCGCTTGTTCTTCTCAACATTAAATAAAAATGATAATTTTTCCTTAAAATTTCTAACTTATTAAAACGCAATTTGAACGAATTAAAAAACGAAAATATACGGGAATTACAAAACGGATTTGTAGTAAGCTAATTAATTAATTAATTAAAACGAGAAGAAAATTAAAATATTTGACTATTTATGTTTCTATGGAATGGCGCACCCGAGTAGGATCGACACGCGTAGTTTGAGCCTGTTTTTATCGATAATATTTACGCGTCTGCAAGTAAGTACATATTGATGGTGAAATAGCAGGTAAGAATAAATGAAGCAGTCACGTAACGCTACAAAGAGATATAAAAAAAATATCAAAGGAACTACAAATTAAATGTAATGTATTTTAATATATCTAAGCTCAAAACCTGTTTTGTTTATGGTGGCCGGTATCTTTGCAATTAAAATGTATTTGTAAGATCCATTCAATATCACCTGGCTATGGAGTTATTGAAACCACCTGTCGTTGCGTTTATTAATGGATAGCTGACTAAATTAATCCTAATGCACCGTCCCCCCTTCCAGTGGTTCATAGGTAGGGCTGAAGGCTTACAACGCTAAGAAACGAATTTCGATACCTGTGGTGAGCACTGCATAAATAGCTCATGGCCAGGTGATTAGGGCGCTCGACTCGCAATCTTAAGGTCGCGGGTTCGAATCCCCGTCACACCAAACATGCTCGCCCTTTCAACCGTGGGGGCGTTATGATGTGACGA
>NW_013761987.1:0-1487 GCF_000517525.1 Limulus polyphemus
CATTTCAGCTTGAGCTCGAAGTCTAACTTTAGG
This sequence comes from Limulus polyphemus, assembly GCF_000517525.1. Classification (NCBI taxonomy): domain Eukaryota; kingdom Metazoa; phylum Arthropoda; class Merostomata; order Xiphosura; family Limulidae; genus Limulus; species Limulus polyphemus. The sequence continues at coordinate 34 of NW_013761987.1, forward strand.
TTGTTCCAAAGTCTCATCCTGTATTTGAGCAGCCTGTATTGTAACTTGTGCTTGAAGTCTTTTGATTGCGTTCCTCTTCTGTTTCAGCTGTTCTTTGTGCTTGCATTCTTATAGCGGCAGAAGACTTTCCATAGAAAGGGCGTTTCTTGGGTGGCATATTCACCTGTATCACTAAAAAATAATTTGCAATTCACAAAGTTACTAAATCACTTATGAAACCACTTAGCACTATTTAAAGAAAACTGTTTTTGGAAATACTGAATTGACAGCAAGGTGATCTGAGTGTCTACCGTCATAACACTTTCTATGTGCAAAACGTGCTTATGTTTGTATGTTTATTACAAAAAAATTTATTACATTTTAGAACACTTGAGCTTCATTTTCCTCCTTTTGTAGATAACTTGGCTGAGGTGGATGATGTAATTTTATGTTCAGGAAGGGTGTCGTAATAAACTTTATTTTTGTCAGTTGAAATTTTTTAGTAATTTTGAATCATACTAAATTCTTTACTTTTTTCACGTGTCCTTTTCTCTTCAGGACATGTATGATTTGTCTTTAACAGGTTTTAACCTGTTTATGCCTCATTTTCATTTGATTTTTCTAGCATCTCCACATATTATCTCATCCTCTCTGGTTTGGTGACAAAGACTTTTGAATATTTGTAGTATTCTTGGGTACAGTGATTAATCTTGCAGGTGAAAATAGTGAAGACAGTAACAGGAGGAATGAAAGAAATTAGTATGCAGACTTTTACTATATGCAATGTAAAAACAAAGCGAAAAGTTATCTCTACGAAACTCTAAACAAAGATAGATGAGTTCTTAGTAATTACAAACAGTAGTTCTTTAAATGGAAAGATCTTTTTTGGAATGTAGATGACCTGTTGTTGACTTATTGTTACAGGTCGTTCCTCTTTGGGGTCACACAAACCTTTCACATGTAACATTATGTACATGTGCGTGCTATGTAGTTTCTACAAAGACTTTGGACATTTGGTTAGCTCTGTAACACCACAAGGATATATCCTCCAATTTATAGTGGAGACCAACAATGTGACTAATGAGTAATGCATGCATCATGGGAGAGGTGACACTATTGTATTTTAAACATAATCTTGGTACTCCCCTGCCTTATTCAGAGTTCTTGCAAATTTCCTTTAGCATTTCTGGAGCTTAACTGATCTTTGTTGTTAAATCTACATGCACATCTGTATATGCATATGTCTGAAAAAATTTTGGAAATTTGGGTGAAGAAAAAATGCTCACATGTCTGATCTAAAAGAAAAGATGCACAAAGTATACTTTGCATACTACTTTAAGCTTTGTACTCAAGCTAACTTTCAATTTCCGATATGATAACTTGCCTCCATGTGTAGAAATTCTATTTCCGTCGCATCTCTACCTAGGAGATTTGCATGCCACTAGCCTTGAACTAACTCCCACCTAAGTTCATGT
>NW_013761988.1:0-898 GCF_000517525.1 Limulus polyphemus
ATTAGTATTTTTACGAAAACATTACATAACGTCACGGTGGAAAATCCAGTGTGTGTGTGGCTGGTAAATAACGCAGGAGAAAGCTAGCTAGCTTCCCCTAAAGTGAATTATACCTACGTCAACTCGTAATCAACCCGCTCATCGTGAACCCTCGATAAGATATCGAAAAAGTTCCAGTCTGAAAGGAAAACTTTATATTGCTTGTAAGTTTGTGAAACTTTTGTTTATAAATCATTGTATGTAATAACAAATTGTAATAACTCTTGTTGTAAGTTGTATTGTTGTGTGTACATTAAAACGTATTTGTATAAAAGAAAACTCGTGTATCAATCTTGTTGGCAAATATCATAAACTGATTATATATCGGCTTTTATTTAACTACTAAATACAAAGTATAATTTAGCTACTAAATTTAAATTTATCAGTTAACTCAATTTCAGGCTATTTGAAATCCTAATACGTAACACCTAAAAACAGGGACAAAATAATAAAAGTATATTCGACAATATTTATGGTATGTGACCGCCTGAGCTAGAGGATTGGCGCAAGTCTACCTGAGAGAAAATAGATTACATGGAGAACACATGCACAAATACTTCGAAAAACTTTCCAGAAGATACTTAACTAAAGACTTTTTCTAGTTACAGAAAGGTGAAATTGGCAGTTCTTTCAACTGAAGCGCACGTATTTATATCCAGGCATAACGCATTGATTGCAAGAGACTTAAATTTAATATGTAGACTTTGTTCAATAGAAGCCGGAAAAAACAGATGTCTAAAAATGTTCTTTCCTGAAAGGAACATCTCAACTACACTCCGAAAGTGCTCCATTTAGAAAACACATTGTGGCATTCTTTATCGGCTTCCATGAAGAAAAAAAGCCTACACTGTTGTTGTTT
>NW_013761989.1:0-1196 GCF_000517525.1 Limulus polyphemus
AAGCAACTTAGAATATCAGGAAACACCAGTCATAAGTACCTTAGAGGATCAGGAAACACCAGTCATAAGTAACTTAGAATATCAAGAAACACCAGTCATAAGTAATCTAGAATATCAGGAAACACCAGTCATAAGTAATCTAGAATATCAGGAAACACCAGTCATAAGTAATCTAGAATATCAGGAAACACCAGTCATAAGTACCTTAGAGGATCAGGAAACACCAGTCATAAGTAACTTAGAATATCAAGAAACACCAGTCATAAGTAATCTAGAATATCAGGAAACACCAGTCATGAGTAACTTAGAATATCAGGAAGCACCAGTGTTAAGTAGCTTAGAAAGACATGAAGAAGCAGTAATAAGTACTTTAGAAGGACAGGAAGAAGCAGTAATAAGTAGCTTAGAAGGACAGGAAGAAGCAGTAATAAGTACCTTAGAAGGACAGGAAGAAGCAGTAATAAGTAGCCTAAATAATCAAAAACTTACTCATAAGAAACTGCCTCCCACCCAGTGGCACAGCGGTATGTCTGTGTTCTCACAACGCTAAAATCCGGGTTTCTATACCCGCGGTGGGCAGAACACAGATAGCCCATTGTGTAGCGTTGTGCTTAATTACAAACAAACAAACATAATAAACTTTTAGATCTTTTGACTACATGACATTTTACGCTACTGAAAGAATAGAGTTGAGTAATTTTACAGTACTGAAAGAAAACAAATAAGTAACTTTACGCTACTAAACAATATAACTAAGTAGTTTTACGCTACTGCCAGGATATAATTACGTAACCTTACGCTACTGATGAAATAGAGTTAGGTAACTATACGCTACTGAAAGAATAGAGTTGATTAATTTTACAGTACTGAAAGAAAACAAATAAGTAACTTTACGCTACAAAACAATATAACTAAGTAGTTTTACGCTACTGCCAGAATATAATTACGTAACCTTACGCAACTGATGAAATAGAGTTAGGTAACTTTAACGGGCTGAAATAATTGTAATTAAGTCACTTTGAATGTGTGTGAGAAAATCAGAACTACAGTAAGTAAAGATTAATTTAAAAACTCCGATTCTTATACCTCTAATCGTCTGTAAATAAAATATGTATTTAAAATATCTCACCATTCTTTGGAAGCTCAGCGGGTACACTATGTCTTGGATGTACCTGTTTATATGCGGGTACAATATG
>NW_013761990.1:0-896 GCF_000517525.1 Limulus polyphemus
AAATTAAAAATTTACACATTAACTAAATGATGATAGAATGAGAAATAACTGTAAACAAATACAAAACGAAATAAAATGAAACTTTCTATTTCACACTCTTTCCCCTTTAGAAGAAGTGATTACATTAATCAGTTTAAAATTAAGTCCTTACTTGTAACGTTATACTGATATTCTTCACAGTTTAAGTACAGATACAGTACAAGGATGAAACCATTTTCTTATATATTCGACTTTATCTTTCGGTTCTAGTTCAGTTTAACGAAGTTACAGTTCTAAGACCAGTTAATCTGTAATAAACAAATCTTGTACATACTCTTTAGCTATATTAATATCTGTAAGTCACCGATAGGGGGAAACTGATGTCGGTCTCATAATTCATATAAATTAAAAATTGATGAGATTATCTAGAAGGTGAGTTAGCCTTTAAGAGTAAATAAAAATAAAGAGCTTAACTAAACGATAGAATGAATAATAAAAGAACGGTAAAGAAATCCATAACAAAATAACAGAAGAATATGCTATCTCACACTCCTTCCGCTTTAGACAAAGAATGTAATAATATTAAATCATTCCTTATAAATTCCCAATTTTAGTATTCTTATTTTTAAGGCCATCGTTATACTGACATTATGAAACCCCCACAGTTAAGTACAGATACTAGGACAAGTTGTTTATGTTTTTAACTCTTCAGATTGATCTTCTCTAGTTTTCTGCTGTAATTCCCCTTACAGGGAGTGCTTGACTTCGAAGACCATCTAGGTTGAGCAGATGATTCGTTAAGTCGAAGGATGAGATGAGAACACGTCGAAACAAATTCTCTTATTAGAGAGGGGATGCACTCTCCAAGCCCTCTGTCGCCACTTCTTTTTCTGCAACGACATAGAACGATGAACATT
>NW_013761991.1:0-890 GCF_000517525.1 Limulus polyphemus
CTGACTTCCATGTCTCCACATATAAAGGATATGCCAGAAAACGCTCTGAAGGCAACTTAATGGTTCAAAAGTTTAATTACTTCATTTAAAGTATACATATTGAATGTTATACATATGTACATAACCTTACTTACAAAAGCAAACTATTGTTACGTTTCCGTTTGTTAATTAACTATGCGTAACTTCGTTCCGACGAAACTTAAGCGACACAAGTCCTTTTTAATAAAACTGGTTTATTCTTTCCGAATATAACTTTACCGATACACTCAACTTCAACAATCGCGCTAAACAAATGCTGTAACGTCTCTCGTGCTCTCTGACTGCAGTTCAATTACTCACTGTCTATACACACATTACATTACCTTATTCCGTCACGTTGTCACCCTCTTTTATATACCCGACTACCCTATATCTAGTAAATACTAGAGCATTCGCCAAAGTACAGGATAGTTCTAGAAAGTAGAGGGCGTGAGAATCACATGATCTCGATGACGCAACACTGCCCCCTCCTTAATATTGTTCGTCCCGAACAATACCCACATATGATAAACCAATAACAATTAGTAATAACTTAATTAACTGTACAGAATTACAAACACAAAATTACAATTCAACAAAGTCTCTTAATTTTACGGGACGTATCTTCTTCCGTACTGGTCTCCGTCTCATCCGCTTCATCAGTAAATATCCCATCATCGATAACAGTCACATCAGTGGTAGTAACTTCACCAAGAGCTTCACCATTTCCCTTCTCAAAACTGAGTAGAGTTTCTTCTTCGATGGTGGCTTCTTCAGGTGGCTCGTCTTCAGCAGCGTCATTTTTTCGGTTTCCACTTCGTCTCAACTGAAATGTCCTGGACCATGATAACGCCAAAGCCTGTTGGCATGAA
>NW_013761992.1:0-3562 GCF_000517525.1 Limulus polyphemus
GATGATAAAGGTTTTTCTTTTGTTGTTGTTTTTTTCAATATCAAAAAAGGAGCTTATCTCCGTGGAACCTTTTGAAATCGACGATGAATTTACACGAGATCATTAGGAAAGTCAGTCTTAATATTTAATCGCCATTTTGTTTTTCATCAACAAACTAAATGAATACTAGAAATAAACGACCTTGTAGAACCAAAATTTGGTGCTTTAAGGTCGTTTATTTCTATTATTAAAGTGCCTTTAATATGCACTACAGAAATTAAATAATGAAACTCTAAATGAAATTATGATTATGAGGCTATATACTTGGAAATGAAGCGAGTATTTTCTTAAGCCTCCTTTTTAGTACATCACAGAAGAAAACCTAACCGAAAGGTTACGTATCACGAGAAACATCAAGTATAGGATTATTGACTGGGAGATTGTGGCGATCCCTAATTAGGTGGTATAGCACGTGACATAAATATATATGAAACAGTCATTATAGTTGTCTATCAAATGAATATATATATATATTTCCCTGGTACAAATATACTATAGATTTATGCTATAAACGGAACTATAGCTGGAAATGTAAGGTCATTATCATGACAAGATAGAGAGGACGACCAGTTCCATCACAGCAATGTTTCAAGTCATAAGCCTTGTTCAACAACCCATACCTTTTACGGCCATTCTTTAGATCTTTCTAATGCAACATCCATGAACGTTTGTGCAATTGGTTTTACTGAAACGAGCTTTGGGAAATGCTCACTTTGCGCAGTCATGAAAGGGCTTTGGAAAAGTTTTATGGACGCCTCAACCTTGGACTTTTCTATACAAGTCTTCTGTATTGTGAGTCGAGCGCGAAAAAAAAAACACACATAGAAAACAGAGCTGTAGCACACCCGAATAAATAATACGGAGTCTCTGATGTGCTTATGGTTCATTCAGTTCAATCTCTCTATTTGAACAAATACTTTTTAGGAACATAATTCATGCACACTGGTTTAGCTACGAATATTGGAATTGTAAAAATATTCAAAAATTAGAGGAAATATCGAATATCGATGGATTTCAAAGCATCTTCTAAATCAAACTTATTCACCATATAACTCCACCATCTAATATGACCTATATAGTTTCTTTTTTCCCGCGCTTTTATATGTTGTGAGTTTTTAGGATTTTGTTTCTTTGTAGTATATATATTATTATCCTTATCCTTATTTGGTAAAATGATGAAAAGACCAGTCTACACAATGAAAGGAAAGCGTTTTATTATTTCAAGTACAATGTACAAGTTCTATCAGTTACGCTCGCTAGTAAGCCTAATTCACAAATGGAACTAAACAGTCGCATGTGTATCTCTACTATTTCTGTATTTCGGCTAAAACAAAACCTAAGTCGATTATCATCTTACCAATCAATTAACCAATCAATCAATCACGATTCTACTCACACTGTTATTTCTGTATTACTGAAAATCCTCCCCAATTTTCAGAAAATTCGAGACGTCACATGATCACAGAGTCATTTCAAATTAAAACGCCCTCTAACGAACATTATATAAGCTGCAGAATAAAAGTTCTTTATGTCCAAAAAAACTCATTTCCAAAATAATTTTTAAATTGCAAGTTAATGTGCAGGCCGGTGGACATAACGCAGATAATTCATTGTGTGGCTTTACGCTAAAACACTCGCGGTGGACATAACGCAGATAATTCATTGTGTGGCTTTACGCTAAAACAAACAAACAAAAACTTTTTTGTTTCGTCTAATACATGCGGACATGCCTAGTGGTTAACGTAGCAGGCTGAGGATTGTAAGGTCCAAGGTTCGCACTGCAACCCTGAACACGCTCCGCACTTTCAGCTTTGGGTGAATTATAAAAGTGACTGTTAATCTCATCATTCAGTTCAAAGTTCTTGTGGAGGCGGGTGCTACTGACTGTTTGCCTTCCTTCCAGATGGCTACACCCGAATCCAAGAAAAGTTTGACCGTATTGTTTAGTCCATATGTTGCATAAGATATTGTTAAGGCTAGAAAATACCCTTACCATATCAAATATTTCCATGCATAATCTTTCATTATTAAAGAGCTATTGGTGAAGAAAAGAAACTCATTGTTTCGTTGTTGGTTCCAGTTCTTGGAACTACTGTTGATTAAATATGCATCTAGATTATGGTAAGTGAATAGTTCCTCGTCTTTTGAAAGTACGTATTTTTCATGAATGAATAATGTTATTTAAAGGAACACGACATAAGGTCAAATGCTATAAATAGACTTAGATTAACTGGATCTGGTAAATGTGTTTGCTTCCAGATATACAAAAACAATAGCTTTGGCCATCCAGTTACCAAAAAAAAAAAAAAAAAAAAATACGCGTTCCGCGCCTTTTGGTCCGTGAGTGCGTTATAAGAGTAACAGTCAAATTCCAGTTTTCAATTAGAGTAACACAAAAGTTGGTGATGTGTGTTGGTAACTATCTGGATTCTCATTAGTCCAATGGTTCCCATACACACACTAGTCTGTTCATCATGAAGACTCTACTTAAATCATCTACGAAAAAATATAGGTAAGTTTATCTTGTGTTTAAAAGTATCGTTCCCATTGTCTTTAGAAACGTCCCTCGATGGGACAGGGTAAGCTTAAGGACTTACGACGCAAAAATTCGGAGTTTGATTCCTCGCGGTGGATATAACACAGATAACTGATTGTGTGGCTTTACGCTAAAACACTCGCGATGGACATAACGCAGATAATTCATTGTGTTGGCTTTACGCTAAAGCACTCGCGGTGGACATAACGCAGATAATTCATTGTGTGGCTTTACGCTAAAACACTCGCAAATTTGAGAAGTAGAGTTACATGCATTGTCTTACTGTTGGTCAGAAACTGTAAATGAAAACAACGTTCACTTTGATTACTACAATACAAGAAGATCACCTGGAATAAAATTATTCATGAATTTACATTTTACGGAACCACTAAATTTCCATCAATTTAACCCTCGCTATTAAAATATAGCAATGTCGCGTCTAATGTTACTGTTTTTTTTTTCACTTTCATCTTTACGTAACGTCTTCGATATGATTGTCTGAGAAAAATTTAATATGTTACACATAAAGTTGTAATTCATTCGGATAATTTATAAGGCGCATATATTCAAGCGTTGTGAAAAAATACGTACAACTTAATAAAAGGCTGTACACACAACTTACATCAATCATAAGATACTTTTCTCCACAAATCTATCTATCATTAAAAACTGGGATGGAAAACTACGTCATGATCTTAACATAAATATAAACCCACTCCTTGAAGTTTTGTAGGTCTATTTACTTATATTATATTATGTTATGAATTCCGCGCAAAGCTACACGAGGGCTATCTGCGTTAGCCGTCCCTAATTTAGCAGTGAAAGACAAGAGGGAAGGCAGCTAGTCATCACCACCCACTGCCAACTCATCATGGGCTACTCTTTTACCAACGAGTTAATAAAAGTCACAAAAAAGTTAATATGTCTCAGAAAAATAAATTACAACTAATAAGTTATCTGATGGTATAAATATAAGTGCAAATATAA
>NW_013761993.1:0-1665 GCF_000517525.1 Limulus polyphemus
CAGACAGGTAGAGAGAGAGAGATAGGTGGACAGACAGGTAGATAGAGAGATAGGTGGACAGACAGGTAGAGAGAGATAGGTGGACAGACAGGTAGAGAGAGATGGGTGGACAGACAGGTAGAGAGAGAGAGATAGGTGGACAGACAGGTAGAGAGAGAGAGATAGGTGGACAGACAGGTAAAGAGAGAGAGATAGGTGGACAGACAGGTAGAGAAAGAGACATACAGACATTCTAAGAAGATTCAGGTATGGTAACCCGTGCAGTAATATATTTTAAAATTATAAACTAGATCAACGTTTAAAATGTACAATAAAATTTTATTTGGCTGATGGCCAAAATTAATTAAATAGACTCTGCATATTTCGGAAGCTTTACGCTACCACCACCAGGAGTAAAAACCTACATGACTTACATTACAGTTGTAAAACTATCAACTTACACCACAGTTGTAAAACTATCAACTTACATCACAGTTGTAAAACTATCAACTTACATTACAGTTGTAAAACTATCAACTTACATTACAGTTGTAAAACTATCAACTTACACCGCAGTTGTAAAACTATCAACTTACATCACAGTTGTAAAACTATCGACTTACATTACAGTTGTAAAACTATCGACTTACATCACAGTTGTAAAACTATCAACTTACATCACAGTTGTAAAACTATCAACTTACACTACAGTTGTAAAACTACCAACTTACACCACAGTTGTAAAACTATCAACTTACACCACAGTTGTAAAACTATCAACTTACATTACAGTTGTAAAACTATCAACTTACACCACAGTTGTAAAACTATCAACTTACACCACAGTTGTAAAACTATCAACTTACATTACAGTTATAAAATCTTGATAATGTTAGTGTTTTCTTGAAAAACCAAATTTATGGCAATGTACATAACATGTTTGTGTGTGTTTCTTTATGGCAATGTACATAACATGTTTGTGTGTGTTTCTTTATGGCAATGTACATAACATGTTTGTGTGTGTTTCTTTATAAGATACCACGTATAGTTTGTCATCATTCGATAACTGAGGAATATTTTGAACCCCAAGATATGATATATATATATATATATATATTTTTAGAAAACAACAATGAAAGACTCTCCCTCAACCTGGTGAAGTTGCCTTTAAAACTGTAAACATATTACGAAATCCACTCAAGTTTACGTGTATTGTGTCATTTATAGTATTTTTTTCGAAGGTCATATATTTTCAAGACGATCTGGTATGCCATAAGTAAAAGTTTTATCTTTGATTAGTAGCTAGGTTCTTTGTGATCTCTGACCAATAGAACCTTCAATATATGCTTAGTAGCTAGGTTCTTTGTAATCTCTGACCAATAGAACCTTCAATATATGCTTAGTAGCTAGGTTCTTTGTAATCTCTGACCAATAGAACATTCAATATATGCTTAGTAGCTAGGTTCTTTGTAATCTTTGACCAATAGAACCTTCGTTATTTGCTTAGCAGCTAGGTTCTTCGTAATTTTTTACCTATTTAACCTTCATCAGATGCCAAGTATAGCCAAACTTATATCTAACTTAGTCTTTTCTAACTGTAGAGAAAATAAAGAAACCAAAACCTTATGAAAGTGAGTAATTGGTCGTCTTTTCTAACTGTAGAGAAAATAAAGAAACCAAAACCTT
>NW_013761994.1:0-1622 GCF_000517525.1 Limulus polyphemus
GATTGATATTATGGTGTTTTTCTCAACATGTTGGTAATCCTTGCTCTACACTTACTGATATAAAAGTATCATTCAGCAACAGCAGCTGGAATACAGACAAAAAGAAAAAAAAATAGCTCACAAATCCAGTTCATCTACATCACTTCTTCTCCATAAGGTGTCGCCACCAGAGTGAACAGTGATACTCTCATAATTCCAAGCAAGAGAAGACTCATTAACTTTAGATTTATAATTATATATATTTTATGATTCAATTAGACTCAGTTAAATCAAAAGTATAACATTACAAGAAACCTGAAACAACAGTTTGATAAACATTGAAAGGTTTTATAATGTTTAATCTACAGATAGGTTTTTATTACACGGTACATATTATTATGTCCTGATTTTCTTTAAATGTATATTACTTTGTGTATCCTTTTATTTCTCTGAGAAAAACTACTATCATATACATATGTATAAAAAATAAAAAACTGTTCTCGCTCTCTGGCTACGTTCTCTGTCAAACTAGAATTATATATATATATATAAACATAAATATCAACGTCTAAAATACCATTTAATATATAATGATTTTTGTCTTCGAACCGGATGAAACTATATTTTTACAAACTTTTATGAGGGGGGGTCTACTTCATATTCCACTGGTGTCACTGGATACAGGTGTCACTAGTGTGTGCACGCAGTTTCTTTTCCTCTAAACATCTGTATTATTCCTGTACATATATGATATACTAAATGGGTTGGCGGATACAAATACCGATTTTTGCCACTAGTAACCACATACCATATACTTCATATAACATACTTCCAAGCTCATAAAATGATATAACATTTAACCTGTGTATTTGAAATACACTTCACGAAATAAACTACCAAATCCTTTTCACAGTGGTTTCCCAATAACAAAAGCCTCGTGACAGGGATAGTGGCTTCAGGATTAAGTTTAACTTCTGTCCTTATGAATAATGTACAGACATTCTTTGTGAATCCTAATAATCTCCAACCTACTTCTGATGGGTAAGTTACAAGTTTCTGTAAACTTACGTGATGCTTCTTGAAGTACCACACAAACTACTTGTTTCAACTTTATCGTACCGTATTTTACTTTTTCTTGAACATCCTTGATACTTTTTTTTAGGGAACAACATAGCCCATTGTTTGCTTTGAAAACATATCTCAGTAATAAACTCAGAGATATGGAAACAGTGAAAATAATTTAGAAAAATATAATTTAGAAAAGCACTGTTTTCAGAGACTGATTAAAATAGTTCAATGTAACACAGAGAAAAGGATTATCTGAACAATTTCACCTCACATACCTAAGCAGTACTTAATTTTTTAGTTGTTGAAATTAAATAGTTAAACGATACTTTTTAAATGATTGGAAGTTTTTGTATTTCGTATGTATATTGCTATAATAAGATGTTTTATAAACAGTTATATTCACCTCTACAGTAGTGAGTACAAGGTGGCCATAGCAACAGAGAAAACCCAAAGCAACAACCACTCCATAAGTGATTATAGTAGCTACCAGGCTGTGTTATATACTCCAGTACGTCACTGATGCCAAAGATAACAGATAAAAATCCGTTATTTTATAACATGAATAAATACGTCTT
>NW_013761995.1:0-897 GCF_000517525.1 Limulus polyphemus
CAACTACTCCTCTAATACCTAGGTATAACTCTAGTTACCGAATTTTTTACTACCATATTTATCTTTCGCCTTACTTGGTACAACAACTCCATGAACACATAGGTATTATACTAGTAACAGAATTTATAACCACCACATTCATCTTTAGCGTTATTTGGTAAAATTACTCCATTATTACTTAGGTGTAATTCTAGTTACCGAATTTATAACCACCATATTCATCTTTATCCTTACTTGGTACAAAAACTCCACGAACACCTAGGTGTAACTCTAGTTACCGAATTTATAACAACCATACTCATCTGTAGCGTTATTTGGTACAACAACTCCACGTATACCTAAGTGTAACTCTAGTTACCAAATGTATAACCACCATACTCATCTTTAGCTTTACTTGGCACAACTACTCCAATAACACCTAGGTGTAACTCTAGTTACTGAATGTGTAACCCATACTCATCTTTAGCGTTATTTGGTACAACAACTCCACGAACACCTAGGTGTAGCTCTAGTTCACTAATTTATAACCACCATACTCATCTTTAGCCTTACTTGGCACAACTACTCCATGAACACCTAGGTGTAACTCTAGTTTCAGAATTTATGACCACCATACTCATCTTTAGCCTTACTTGGTACAAGTACTCCATGAACACTTAGGTTAACTCTAGTTACAGTATTTATAACCACCATACTCATCTGTAGCCTTTCTTAGTACAACTACTCCATAAATACCTAGGTGTATCTCTAGTTACCGAATATATAACCACCATACTCTCTTCAGCGTTATTTGGTACAACATCTCCACGAATAACTAGATGTAACTCTAGTTACCGAATTTATAACCACCATACTCATCTTTAGCCTTACTTGGTACAACTACTCCATGAACACCAA
>NW_013761996.1:0-1555 GCF_000517525.1 Limulus polyphemus
AAAGCTCTCGAAAGGTTGACCTTTCTTCTTCAGGGGCAAACTGAGAATGGTGGTGTAATCGAATGAATAATATATATAAAGGGAGTTTAGTGACGTCATGATGGTCATCCGGTTTTCCAGGAAATGTTGTAAGCACCTCATTTCCGGTACAGTGTAGCCGATGGCGAGAGTGTATGTGAAAAGGTGTTAAGGATATTTTACTTGAGCCTTTGAAATAGTTAACAACACTCAGCGGAAAAACATCCTAAATCAGAGCAATACTGAACTTTCAAATAGAATTCCTCTTATTATTACCTGTCAATTTAAACTCATAAACGTTTCACGAATTCTGAGAAAAACATTTTCATCTTCTACAACTGAACGATCACCTTAAACAGATATTTCCTGAAGTTCTAGTAGTCTCATTCCGAAAAAAGCAGAATTCTAAAAGATATTCTTGTTCACACAAAAGTGAATTACATCCCACCCAAAAGTGCTTGTCGTCCATGTAATAAAGCCCGTTGTCAAACCTGTAAGTTCTTAGAAACCACTGACTTTTTCTGGCAAGTACAATCAAAGAAACTACAAAATATCCAAAGAAATCACTTGTGAAACAAAAACACCATTTACGTTATACACTGTAAAAAAATGCAAACAACATACACAAACAACTATTAGAGAACGTTTCAATAACCTTAAATCTTTTATTAACACCGAAAAAGATCTCCCTGTTACTCAACACTTTAACCAACCCAATAATTCCATTAACGATGTTACTCTCATCGGCATTGAAACAGGATTCGAAACCAAAGCAAATAGAGAAATAAAACATGTAGTACCAAATATATATATTGATCATTGTTTATGTAGCATGGCAATCTACATACACAAAGTTATCTTGGTGATTGTACCTGTAGCACAAAATATATATTGATCATTGTCTATGTAGTATGGTCTTCCACAAGCACGTACATTCATCTTCATCATGGTCTCTGTACCATAACGTTCCACAAGCACGTACATTCATCGTCATCATGGTCCCTGTACCATAACGTTCCACAAGCACGTACATTCATCTTAATCATGGTCCCTGTACCATAACGTTCCACAAGCACGTACATTCATCTTAATCATGGTCCCTGTACCATAACGTTCCACAAGCACGTACATTCATCTTGATCATGGTCCCTGTACCATAACGTTCCACAAGCACGTACATTCATCTTGATACTACAGCATGATCATCTATAAATACATTAAGTTACTACATGGAATGGAGGCATTAAATTATTTATATCCTCTTCTACAAGATCTTTTATAAACACATTTCATCAGCTCTTTGCATGATTTTACTGCCTCTGGGAGAACATTCCAGGGAAGGATTTAGTCATTGTCAGCGTCGCGTTGCCAACTCCAAACTTCTAGAATTGGCTGTTCTTGCTGTACCATAACCATTTTACCCCAACAGCGACCTCCATGAAATTCAACCGTTTGGTGTGCTGAAAAAGTAGTCTTGGTTGGATGGAGTGAACAGTTTTTCCCTTGTGTCATTTACACATCTTTACTCACTTGTTTT
>NW_013761997.1:0-898 GCF_000517525.1 Limulus polyphemus
AGTATGGAAGAAGATACGTCCCGTAAAATTAAGAGACTTTGTTGAATTTTAATGTTGTGTTTGTAAATTCTGTCCATTTGATTAAGTTATTGTTAATTTTCTATTGGTTTAATGTAAGTGGCTATTGTTCAGGACGGACAATACTAAGGAAGGGGTAGTGTTAAGACAGCGAAAGTCACGTGACTCTGGTAGCACGTAATGAGTATCCCGAAGGTCCATGAATGCTCGAGTGTTTGCTAGATATGCTGTATTCTAATATATAAGCCCGACAGTCAATCAGAACGGATATAGCAGACAGAGAGACTGAAGATATAGACGGACAATTGAGTCAAGCGCGGTAGTAAGTAAAGAGCGTGAATCGTTCATTGAGAATTATAGCGTGTGTTTAAGTTAAACTGACTGTGGAAATTAAGTGTATTGCAAAGTTGTATTGAGAAAGAATAAACTAGTTTTATTTAAGAAAGGACTTGTATCGCTGAAGTTCTTCGGAAAGATTTTTTACGAGTAATTAACAAACGACCAGAGACATAACAATAGCTTTGTTTAATTTAATCCAGACTGCTATTACAAGTTATTAAGCTCAGCCTCACTAAGCTAAGCTGTTACTGGATTATTTAAGGTACAACTTCAATTCTTTACTTAACATTTGTTTAGCGATTTTTCAGGCAATCCTCTTAGCCTTGAAGTTTGTTTTCTGTTGATCGAATATATTGTGTTGATTTTCAGTTTAAATGAATGTGCACGCCCGTGTTTCAAAACCACCGGAAATCAGCACGAAGCCTTATTCATTCCTAAATCATACCCACGTTGAATGTACAACTACATGCTGGGATATTACTTACACGCCTACTTCTGTTCGCTAACTTGTAAGTCACTAGGATACGACGGCCCGGCATGG
>NW_013761998.1:0-898 GCF_000517525.1 Limulus polyphemus
CATAATGTCCTGTCACACCACAGAGCTTTTGTATAGCTTCTGGTACTCCTTTGTGATCTAGCACCTTCATACTCACAAGGGTTGCTGAGATGCAGAATCTATGACAAAGTTGCACTTTTGGCCATCCAGCTTTCCTGTCTCGTAGACACTATGTGTTCTTGCCATTTTACACTTAGCTGTTGGGACTTTCACGATGGGGGTTGGTGGGCGTCCCTCAGCACCAACCACTACTGGTTTCCCAAAGCTGACTTACTGATAGTATTCTTCTTACACTGGCTCTTCATATGTCCTCGCTCTCCACAGTTCCAACAACCTTTCTGGGTAGCAGCCATTCCTGCTGTGGCATCTTCCCTGTGTTGAATTTGCCTGCATTGAGCTCTCTTGTGCCAAGGTTTGTTGAAGTGCCAGCTAAGTCCCTCAAACTTCTCTGAAAGCTGTCCTTTTCTGGCCTTGAATCCTGATGACTGTATCAACCTTGGTACCTCTGTGCTGGACTTAATGTAGTATTCGAATTCAAGAGCTCTGGCCATTGCATCCTGTATAGAATAGGGGTGTGCTTGCTTCACTTGTATCTTTAGTTGTGGACTGTCCAAGGTGTCTAGAAACTGATCCCTCAGCAACAACTTGAGAACATCTGGTGGTGCAGTTGGGTAGGCCTTGTGTGCCATACTTTCCACATCCTGTGCCAGCTCTTGCAGACTCTCTCCTTTAGCATAGACTCTCGTCCTAAACCTAGCCCTGTAGACTTCAGACTGATTTTAAGTTCCATACCTGAGTTCTAGAGCAGCTACCAGTGCTCTATAGTTGTGCCTGTTGTCTGCTGACAACTGTCCAAGTATTTCCAGTTGTTGTCCTTCAGGATCGTTGCCAGGTACACTGCTTTCTGCTTCTCTGTTCA
>NW_013761999.1:0-898 GCF_000517525.1 Limulus polyphemus
TTGGTAATATTCTTCCTACACTGGCTCCTCAAATGTCCGTGCTTCCCACAGTTCCAACAACCTTTCTGGATACCAGCCTTTCCTGCTGTGGCACCTTCCCTGTGTTGAAGTTGCCAGCATTGATCTCTCTTGTGCCCAGGTTTGTTACAGTGCCAGCAAAGTCCCTCAAACTTCTCTGAAAGCTGACCTTTTCTGGTCTTGAATCCAGATGACTATACCAACCTCGGTACCTCTGTGTTGGACTTAACGTAGGATTCAAATTCGAGAGCCCTGGCCATTGCATCCTGCATGGTAGAGGGGTGTGCTTGCTTCACTTGTATCTTAAGTTGTGGACTGTCCAAGGCATCTACGAACTGATCCCTCAGCAACAACTTGAGGAGATCGGGTGGTGCAGTTGGGTAGGCCTTGTGTTCCATGCTTTCCAAGTCCTGTGCCAGCTCTTGCAGGCTCTTCCCTTTAGCACGGATTCTCGTCCTAAACCTTGCCCTGTAGACTTCTGACTGATTCTGGGTTCCGTACCTGAGTTCCAGAGCCTCTATCAGTGCTCTATAGTTGTGTCTGTTGGCTGCTGTCAACTGTCCAAGTATTTCCAGTGGTTGTCCCTTCAAGCTCGTTGCCAGATATACAGCTTTCTGCTCCTCTGTCCATCCATTCATCTCTGCCGGTAGCTCAAACTGTGCTCTATATGCTTCCCACAGTGCTTTCCCATCATATTCCTGTGGCTTCCTTCGCACTGGATCACTCCTATTACTAACATTCATATCTGGGATGTGACTTCTAACAGGGCTGAAGATGTCTGCATTAGGGTTTAGCTGCAAAGTCTGGAAGGGGCTTGTCATTGTCTGGGGCTGGTTAAATCGATGGTTAATGTATCCTCCTTGTGTAAAAAGACAATAAA
>NW_013762000.1:0-1427 GCF_000517525.1 Limulus polyphemus
CTATTTTAACTAAATCTTATTTTTAGATGGCGTTCTTCTCCTAACTAACTCTTCTGATTGTAGAAGGTGATAAGAAGTTTTAGTGGCAACCTTTATCTTCAACTGATCAGACGAATTCTTAAGTAGCTAACATCCCAAAGCTCATTCTTTGATCATTAAGTACTTTTCTAGATACTCCAAAACTTGAGATATCTTCAAGTAAAGACTAAACAGTGTAATCAGAGACGGGATACTTTTCTATCAATATGAAATGACTCAGAGGTCATCAGAATAATTTTTTTGCTTCAAGATGTTCTTGGCAAAAGTCCAATTAAGTGCATAGAGAATCTTCAAAGTACGTCTCTAGCAAAGAGCCTTTGGAAACTCTTTTGTTTTGTTTGCCATTTTTGCCATTTAATTCAAGTTGTACAGCGTTACCGCAACTGAGCGGTTACCAATTTACAATCAGATACAAAAAACAAAACAACTTAACACCAAATTACCTAGAGGTGAATCGTCGATGTCCTCTTATTATATAATCATTTTTTTCTGTAGAGTTTCTTGTATTAGGTACTGAAAAGTGGGCTTCAAATTATCTTGTAGAATTGAGCATTATCAGGTTGTCTTTTACCTCTAGCTCACTCAATACGTGATTTTTTCTTCTGCATTCGCCACCTCACGTGGTGGGCTTAATTTTCCCTTCTTTAGGTTAGGGTGCTTGACTCGCAAGCTGTGGGTCGCGGGTTCGAATCCCCGTCCCACCAAACATGCTCGCCCTTTCAGCCGTGGGGGCGTTATAATGTGACGGTCAATCCCACTATTCGTTGGTAAAAGAGTAGCCCAAGAGTTGGCGGTGGGTGGTGATGACTAGCTGCCCTCCCTCTAGTCTTACACTGTTAAATTAGGGACGGCTAGCGCAGATAGCCCTCGTGTAGCTTTGCACGAAATCCATAACAAACAAGCATTAATATTACACAGGCTAATGATGCTTGGGTTTGTTATTCCTTCTGTACTTCGATTGGGTTCTTTGTTGGAATCCAAATTGCTTTAGTGATACACGGTATTCATTTGCATTAGTGCTGGCTATAGACATTGATAATTGTTTGTGCATTTCTGGAGATATTATTCATACTCTCATGTTATGTCTTGAAATTTTTTCAATACCAAATAAAAGTCCTCATAATGTAGTGATTCAGCGAACTGTCTTTCCTGCTTTCTAGGTCACCTATTTTCACCAGCCAGTTGAACATGGTATACCAGAGAATCAGAATCATCGCTCATATAAGTAATGCCAACAGAGTTTCATGTGTATTACAACTGCAATTAACTTTTTGAAAACGACTTTAGATGTTATTGATATACATAATTACTCACTTTTGTGCCATCTTTGGATCGGCTTTCCTCGGCAGATTATGCCAAGTTCGGTATACCTACGTTAAAGTTGTCTT
>NW_013762001.1:0-895 GCF_000517525.1 Limulus polyphemus
CATCAGGTGATCCTGAAGGATTTTTCTCAATGATTACAAATATAACTGGTATGCAGTATTTTTAACTAGTTTTGTACTTTTCACTCAGAAAAAAACATCAAACGTCTCTGAATCAAAGAGGATACTTCTAAAATAATTCGTAATATTTACAATCTTTGTTCAGGAACATGATTGTCAAAAAAAAAACATTATGTTGCGTCAGCGAGGTCACGTGACTAGTATCACGCCATGTCCTTCTCGAACCTTCGTGAATTATCGGGAGACTAGATTGGGGGTAGTCTTGTATATATATATAAGACGTTCACAACGTGACGGGACAACAGAGGTAATGAGTAATTGAACTGAGTATTGTCGAGCACGTGAGACGTTCTAGCGTTTGTTATAGAGCAACTGTTGAAATTAAGTGTATCGTAAAGTTGTATTCGGAAAGAATAAACCAGTTTTATTTAAGAAAGGACTTGTGTCGCTAAAGTTTCGTCGGAACGAATTTACGGAAAATTAATTAACAAACGGAGACGTAACAAATTGGTGTCAGAGAGTGGGACAAAAAAAATGGAGACGAGAAGCGGCAAATCAAACTACAGCTTAGCAGATTTGATGGCAACAATACAAGAACAGCAAAAGAAACAAGAAGAACGAGAAGAGAAATTACAGCAGTTCTTAGAGGGAAAAGAAACGAAGAGAAATTACAGCAGTTCTTAGAGGAAAAAGAAACAAGAAGAGAGACAACAGCAGTTGCAAGAAAACCTGCAACAGTGGCAGTTCGAACAGCAAAATAAACAAGATGAATTACAGCAGTTGTTGGAGGAAAAAGAAAAGAAACAAGAAGAGAGAATACAACAGTTGTTAGAGGAAAAAGAAAAGAAACAAGAAGAACGAGAAAAGAAACAAGAAG
>NW_013762002.1:0-898 GCF_000517525.1 Limulus polyphemus
GACGCATCGCGTTGGTTATATTTATAGGCGTGTAGAGAGTTTCTCGAAAATTCAGATTACGTAACAATACTAACACACTACAATAGAGTTTACATACACATGTATATTATTGATTCTTACACTCGAGAATTTTCTACAACTTTAGAGAATAGGCGGAAGTTTCGCAATACATATTTAGCATTATAAGTTATGTACATTTGTAAATATAAATTTAATCCAAGTAAATATCGATTGAAATATACATATATTAACAAATCGGTCACACGTACCCCTGTTTAATCAAAATAATTGCGAAGTGCTAAAAAATAACAACCATAAGAAGAATGAGCCAAAATTGCTTTTTTGGAATTGAATCTGTAATGAAGATTAATACATTCTTTTTTTTGTAGAACACTTGCCAGCAAATATATAAAAAAAGAAGATTGGATTGAAATTATCCCCAAGCTGGTGGGACAGTGGTAAGTTTACGGATTTATAAAGTTAGCATTCAGGGTGGACACAGCAGATAAAGAGAGCAAAGTGTGGCTTTGCTCTGAACAAACAAGCATTGAACTTAGAGTTTTATAAACATTAAGGGAAGAAACATTTGTGCTAAGTTGTCTTTAAAGAAACATTAACTTCGGTAAAAGAACAATTCTAAGTTATAGCAGGCAAGGAAATAATTATTGAACATTATTATTATTATTCCCCAGAATCTGCTCGCTGTTTTCTTCACAGTAATAGCGTGGAATTATTTTTAATTTCTGAAATTTGTATAAATACATATATACACTGAGTGGTCACAAATAAATATTGTTCTCAGACGAATCAAGATTCGATCAATTTTCGGACAGTGAAAGGATATGGGTCTGGAGAATGCCTCACCAAGAGTTTTGGCTCAACAGATTGCAGCCAAGCG
>NW_013762003.1:0-898 GCF_000517525.1 Limulus polyphemus
AATGTCGTATGTCTTTCCTTTTACCCGTAACAAATATCCTCACCTGTCCTTCCAATTAGTGGAGCGAGTGACAGGTAGGTTTACACTTGAATTGACACTGTCAACAAAGTATTCGATATTCCAAGAAAATTTTCAAATACGTTATTCAATGCTTTAGGACAAATAAGCTAGTAATGTTGTTTTCAATCCAGTTTATTTATTCCTTAACTACAGAGGGCGATTTCATAATAACTGCAACTTTATTCTGTAATTTCTTTAAAACACTTGAATCTCGAGATTTTAAAGAGTGTTAAATAAACGCCAGATTTCGCCCAGATTAAGTTTAATTTGTAAAATAAATATATATTGTTTAAATACAAGAACAACATATTTATGTATACCAACATTATATTAAACAAAATAGCTTGTTTGTCTCCATATGTTAAAACCATAAAAAATGTAGTCTTACTGTATGTCATATAGCATTAAAACTACTTGGAATATGAAACGCCAGTTTCTTCTATTACTCTCACGTTTAATGTTCTGTATTTTCTTTACAATTTTATTAGTTGCTTCTTTTTTATTCTCTTTAGCGTTCGACATAACGAAACTAAAACATCAAAAACCTAAACATTTGAAACACACAATTAATAGAAAGTTCAGTTCGTCTTCATTTATTTACATCCAATCAGGTCATGCGCAAGTTTTATTTGCTTATTGATTTTCGTTCTAATCTACTCCAGAGCTATCTGCACTAGTCGTCCCTGATTTCGAAATTATGAAATTAAAGGGAAGCCATTTACTCACCACCTTTCACCATCTACTCTCTGGCTACTCGTTTATAGGAAAAACTCAAGAACTCTAATCAGCAGGCCATGCCAGAATAAACAGATGTGCACTAAACTACCTGCTTATATAT
>NW_013762004.1:0-252 GCF_000517525.1 Limulus polyphemus
ACAAGATTTAACAATACTGTGTACTGTCAATAAGAAGACACAAGATTTACCAAAACTGTGTACTGTCAATAAGTACACACAAGATTTAAAAATACTGTGTACTGTCAATAAGAAGAAACAATATTTAACAATACTATGTACTGTCAATAAGAAGACGCAAGATTTAACAATACTGTGTACTATCAAAAAGAAGACGCAAGATTTAACAATACTATTTAGTGTCAATAAGAAGACACAAGATTTAATAATACC
>NW_013762005.1:0-898 GCF_000517525.1 Limulus polyphemus
CATATATAAACTCTTACACAATCTTATGCTTATACATATGTATATATATACACAAAGAAAACAAAATATCATATGATTATATATGTATATACGGTTATTATATGGTTATTATTATCACATCATGTCCTTAAACTCTTCGTACACCTCCGGTCCACTGCTCACAATCCATTCTCTCAGGGCACACACTTTCCAATAAGAGCAGTGCTCTTGGGGGTACCTGTGATATGTACAAGAGATTGGGGTGGAACACGCCAATCGCCGGTACGCAGGACATCCGTAATTTTCCATGTCAATGCAGGGGACACTCAAATAATACCTTAACAATTGCGCCTTCTCCTTCCCTTTCGTGTATACTTTCTCATACTCTTGCCGTATCTCCTGGCGCACCCGCAGGAAATCCGTTTGGGAGTGATCCCCGTCGTCCCACCGGAGTCCATGCTACACCAGAGGTTGAGGCGACGATCGGAATCACTCAGGCGATCTTCGGAAAAGGGAGGCCGAAAGCAATATACGTCGGTCCACCCTGTTCTACAGTCCATGACAGCCATTTCTTTAATGATTTATACTCCATGGACTTTGAAGCCTTCAATTTCCACTATGGCTGCCTTGGGCCGTGGCATGGTTTTCCTACAATTATTTTATACCTTAGTCATTAAATACACATAGATAGTTTTCATAATACACATAACACATGTATTCGCTTGTTCACCATAGTTACACACTTGCTCGGTGTTTCTGTCCAATCCTTGTTCGTAATTGTTCACTAGGTCACTTCAGTTTATTCGTACTCGTTCAGTTCACTAAGTCACAACACTTTTCTGATCACAGTCTGTTATTTTTGTCTCTTCTTGACTTCCTATGCCTAATAATTTTGTCTATAATTTTGACTAATTTCGCT
>NW_013762006.1:0-952 GCF_000517525.1 Limulus polyphemus
TTCGCAACATGTGCATCACGAATATGGCAGTTTTTAAGTAAACGTTTCTAAAATATTATAACTTTTATTATAATCTCATCGATGAAAGCTATCTACATAGATCAGAACTAAAAAACTAATTTAGTATAGCATCAAAATAACACCATGCTGCCAGTGTGTGGGTTTCGTGTCTTCTTTCATGACTAAATTTAAATATGTCGAATATTGGTGCCATTTTATCCAGCGGTAAGTCTGCAGGATTATAACGCTAAAAGTCGGGTTTCGATACCCCTGGTGAACACGGCATAGATAGCCCATTGTGTAGCTTTTTACTTAACTACACACAAACAAACAAACCTCTAGAGTTTCGAAGGTCTCGTGTTTGATTCGTTATATCTACTACTTCTACTTGTATTGTCAAACTACACTCAACTTTACAATGTCTAGTGTTTGGATCCCTATATCTAGTTCTACTACTTGTATTGTCAAACTACACTCAACTTTACAATGTCTAGTGTTTGGATCCCTATATCTAGTTCTACTACTTGTATTTATTCCTTGTGCGGGACAGTTTTGTAATTTTGTTCTTATGTCGCATTTTTCTCTGTATGACTTCGAAGCCAATAAAACAGAGAATTGTTTTTGATTTAACGGTAGAATCGTTTATTTTGTGTCGCTGTGTTCATTAATTTTTACTAGCACTAAAAACATATCTTGTATTTCGTGTTTAGATCTACTGTTCTCAGTTGCGGAATTGGTCTATCTTGATATACATACATGAAGCACACACTTTACAAGCATCCAGTATCGAAGACTTTTTGGAGAAATCTTGAGGCTTCTCCGACTTTCATTCTTCTGTGATTATAGCGGGGGGACGTCTAGTAGAAGTGAAAGTACAGTATATTTTTAGTTTATTAAGACTAAACAAGATATACGGCCGCAGAAGTAAATGAGTGAATACTAGAGAAGCCCC
>NW_013762007.1:0-898 GCF_000517525.1 Limulus polyphemus
AATATGTAGAGTATTTCCTACACCAGGGATAGGGTACACTATGTCGAGTATTAACTACACCAGGCATAGGGTAAACTATCTAGAGTATTTACAACACCAGGGATAGGGTAAACCATGTAGAATATTTACCGCACCGAGGATGGGGTACAGTATGTAGAGTATTTATTGCACCAGAGATAAGGTACAGTACGTAGAGTATTTACTACACCAGGTATAGGGTACAGTATGTAGAGTATTTACTACACCAGGGAAAAGAACAATGTGTCGAGTATTTACTACACCAGGGATAGGGTACACTATGTACAGTATTTACTACATCAGGGAAAGATTACACTATGTCGAGTAGTTAGTACACCAGGGATAGGGTACATTATGTAGAGTATTAACTACACAAGGGATTGGGTACAGTATGTAGAGTATTTACTACAGCAGGGATAGGGTACGCTATGTAGAGTATTTACTGCACCTTGATAGGGTACTGTATGTAGAGTATTTACTGCACCAGAGATAATGTACAGTATGTAGTGTATTTATTCTACACCAGGGATAAGAAGAATATATAGAGTATTTACTGCACCAGAGACAGGTACAATATGTAGAGTAGTTATTACACAAGGGATAGGGTACACTATGTAGAGTATTTACTACACCAGGGAAAGGGTACAATATGTAGAGTATTACCCCACCAGAAATAGAGTACACTATGTAGAGTATTTACGACACCAGGAAAAGGTACAATATATCGAGTATTTACCACACCAGGGATAGGGTACAGTATGTAGAGTATTTACTACACCAGGGATAGGGTACAGTATGTAGAGTATTTACTGCACGAGAGATAAGGTACAGTAGTGTAGTGTATTTACTGCACCAGAGATAAGGTAGAGTATGTAGAGTA
>NW_013762008.1:0-2531 GCF_000517525.1 Limulus polyphemus
ATTCTTCCACATCTTGTCTCATACCTATCCAGTAACATCTCTGCCGTATGTGACTCAATGTCTTCTTAACTCCAAAACGTCCTCCTGTTAAACCATCATGGGATTGACGTAGCACAACTTCCATATAGTATACCCAATAACTAGTATCGTTCAATGACCCACTATTGACTTTAGTCTGCAGCAAGTGTGTTAATTAACTCATATATTTACAACATATCACAAGGGTTTCCTTTACTCCGAGTGATTAAATAGGACTCAATAGCTAGTATCGTTCTATGACCCACTGCTGACTTTAGTCTGCAGTCAATGTGTTAATTAACTCATCTATTTACAACATATCTAAATGTGTTTCTTTAAGTCCGTCTGGATTAAATAGGACCCAATAGCTAGTATCGTTCTTTGGCCAACTGTTGACTTTATTCTGCAGTCAATGTGTTAATAAACTCATGTATTTACAAAATATCTACATGTGTTTCCTTAAGTCCGAGTGGAATAAAAATGACCCAATAACTAGTATCGTTCTATGACCCACTGTTGACTTTAGTCTGCAGTCAAAGTATTAATTAATTCATGTATTTGCAACATATCCACATGGGTTTCTTTAAGTCCGAGTGGATTAAATAGGACCCAATAACTAGTATCGTTCTATGACCCACTGTTGACTTTAGTCTTCAGTCAATGTGTTAATTAACTCATATATTTACAACATATCTACATGTTTTTCCTTAAGACCGAGTGGATTAAATAGGACCCAATAACTAGTATCGTTCTATTACCAACTGTTGACTTTAGCCTGCAGCCACTGTGTTAATTAACACATATATTTACAACATATCACTTGGGTTTCCTTTAGTCCGAGTGGATTAAATAGGACCCAATAGCTAGGATCGTTCTATGATGCCAACATAAGTCAACAGTGGGGTTAATTAACACATTGGCGATATGTTGTAAATAGATGATACATGTGTTTCTTTAAGTCCGAGTGGATTAAATTGGACCCAATAGCTAGTATCGTTCTATGGCCCACTGTTGACTTTATTCTGCTGTCAATGTGTTAATTAACTGATATATTTACAACATATCTACATGTGTTTCCTTAAGTCCGAGTTGATTAAATAGGACCCAATAACTAGTATCGTTCTATGGCCCACTGTCGACTTTATTCTGCAGCTAATGTGTTAATTAACTCATATATTTACAACGTATCTTCATGTGTTTCGTTTAGTCTATCTGGATTAAATAGGACCGAATAGCTGGTATCGGCTGCAGACTAAATCAACAGTGGGTCATAGAACAATGTGTTAATTAACTCATATGTTTACAACATATCTACATGTGTTTGTTTAAGTCCGACTGGACTAAATATGACCCAATAGCTAGTATCGTTCTATGACCCACTGTTGACTTTAGTCTGTAGCCAGTTTGGTAATTAACTCATATATTTACAACATATCTACATGTGTTTGTTTAAGACCGACTGGACTAAATATGACCCAATAGTTAGTATCGTTCTTTGACCCACTGTTGTCTTTTGTCTGCATACAATGTGTTTATTAACTCATATATTTACAACATATCTTCATTGGTTTCCTCAAGTCCGAGTGGATTAAAAAGAGTCAATAACAATTATCGTTCTATGACCCACTTTTGACTTTAATCTGTAGCCAGTTTGTTAATTAACTCAGATATTTACAACATATCTACACGTGTTTGTTTAAGACCGACTGGATTAAATAGGACCCAATAGCTAGTATC
The DNA here is from genome assembly GCF_000517525.1 of Limulus polyphemus. Taxonomy (NCBI): domain Eukaryota; kingdom Metazoa; phylum Arthropoda; class Merostomata; order Xiphosura; family Limulidae; genus Limulus; species Limulus polyphemus. The sequence goes on from NW_013762008.1 coordinate 1,756, forward strand.
GTTCTAGGACCCACTGTTGACTTTCGTCTGCAACCAATAGGTTTATTAACTCATATTTTTACAACATATCTACCAAAAAGTCAACAGTGGGTCAAAGAACGATACTAGCTATTGGGTCATATTTAGTCCAGTCGTTCTTAAACAAACACATGTAGATATGTTGTAAATATATGAGTTAAATACCAAACTGGCTACAGACTAAAGTCAACAGTAGGTCATAGAACGATACTAGCTATTGGGTCCTATTTAACCCAGTCGGTCTTAAACAAACACATGTAGATATGTTGTAAAAATATGAGATATCTGCAGACAATGTGTTTATTAACTCATATATTTACAACATATCTTCATTGGTTTCCTCAAGTCCGAGTGGATTAAATAGATCCAATAACAATTATTCTATGACCCACTGTTAACTTTAGTCTGTAGCCAGTTTGTTAATTAACTTATATTTTTACAACATATGTACATATGTTTGTTTAAGACCGACTGGGTTATTTAGGACCCAGTAACTAGTATCGTTCTATGACCCACTGTTCACTTTCGTCTGTAGCCAGTTTGGTAATTAACTCATATATTTACACCATATCTACATGTGTTTGTTTAAGACCGACTGGATTAAATAGGACCCAATAGCTAGTATCGTTCTCTGACCCACTAGAACGATACTAGCTATTGCGTCCTATTTAATCCAGTCGGTCTTAAACAAACACATGTAGATATGTTGTAAATATATGAGTTAATAAACACAATGGCTGCAGACTAAAGTCAACGTG
>NW_013762009.1:0-898 GCF_000517525.1 Limulus polyphemus
ATAACTTCAACAATACTTTCTGACTGCAGTTTAATTACTCACTACCTACACACATCTTGATTCCGCCACGTTGTGACCCTCCTATATATACCAGACTACCATATATCTAGTAATCTCCCGACAATTCACGAAGGTTCGAGAGAAGGAGTGGCGTGATATAGTCACGTGACCTCGCTGACGCAACAGTTGCTTGTAAACTACTTTACAAATTATAGAAATGGTGAAAGTTGCAGGAAGATTCTGAAACTGACGAGACAGGCTACAGTCAGTATTGTCTTTTTATTAACCAGCTCCTCTCTTATTCACAGAAAGATTTATATGATCGTAAAAACATTTAACCACGTATAAGTGATCGCTGTCTGTATTCTAAGAAGGGAGAGTATTTGATTTGAGAGTCAGTTTCTTTTATCATTTGTTCTTCAGCTTAGCCTTACAAGTTAACAAAAGTGTTTTGAAAAAAAAAAAAGACCTAATTTTGTTTGAACATTCCACAATATTACTATCATACATGTTACGTTTCTAGTATTCTTTCCTGCGTTTTGGTGGAAAATTGCACGAAAATATAAGGCTTGTCTTTCATTTTTTTAACATATTAATTTATTTTTCGTTATCTTTCCATTATAGATATTTCACATTCAGGCTTAGTTTTGTAAACTGTAGTATTGTTTTCTTAATTACAACATTAAGTTCTATGTTAGCTGTTATCACTGATCCTTTGCAACCATTTATAGTTTAGTGTTTCTTTAATGAAGAAAAATGCCTTTAATTTTTTTTCCATTTTCTTCTATTTATTCGTTTCACCAAAATGTGAATTAATAGAAGTAGGAATGTTCTTTTTGATTACCAAAACGTTGACATGAACAAGCAAACCTCATTCCAAAACGTTGACATGAGCCAG
>NW_013762010.1:0-896 GCF_000517525.1 Limulus polyphemus
CTTGTAAGTTCAACCATTTGGTTTCCTATAGCTAACCAAATAAACAAACTTCCTCTTTTATATATATAGATTGTTATAATTATTTTGTTATACTCCAAAATACATTCATTAATATTTTATCATGCTGTCAAGTATTGATTTTTAGTATCAATGTTATTTTATTTTATCTTTATTTTGAGCAAATAGTTCAATATTTGTATTTAATATAGTTATAATAGTTTACTTCTCTTCAAACAGTGTTAAGATTTTTATTACTTATATTGTTGTACTCGTATTTTGTTATTCATATTATTGTTTTGATAGCGTTATAAACAGTTTAACGAGCCTTTAAAGTATCCTAAAGATAGCCATAGGCACATAATGTTCAGATTTATCAAGTTTGTCACCTGTTTTTTTGTATTTGTTTAAATATTTTTATCGAATGCTGTTGTCATTCAGAACGTAATAATATCAAATAATATATAATGTTTGTATACTATTTTATTACATTGTTGACAGGAGAAATTATTGTAAGGTACAAAATTTCAAGGAGAACAGTGTACAGTAGTACTTCAACATGTGTTTGAAACACTATTACACACTCTTCTCGAAAAACCGCAAGGGATTGAATAAAGAACTCAGTGTTAAATATTATGATAATAAAGAATAAATTGATCCGTCTAAATGAATTTTAGTCAACATCTCATCTCCCACCACCAAGTTTTGGGTTTTTCTTTACCAACGAAAAGTGGGATATAACGTCACCATGGATAAAAGAACAAACAGTAGAGAGGACGAGCATGTTAAGTGACGGGAAGACTCGAACTCGCGACCCGAAGATTGCGAATAGAAGGCCATCATCACCAGGCCCACTACCTTTACTGGCTGACGAAAGGCGTCTGCTCGAAACGTCGCAC
>NW_013762011.1:0-896 GCF_000517525.1 Limulus polyphemus
CGTTCTTCTGGTGTTTGATATCGTTAGGTGTTAACCATAACAGATCTTTTTGTACTAAATAGCTTATATAAATAGTGTTCAGAAGATAGTTAAAAAATGTGGATTTATAGCTAATTATAAAAGAAATATATAATTTGCTAAAAGAAAGCTTCTAAACCAAATAACTAGGATTAAGCTTTAAATACACTGATAACAGTAAATACCAAAGGAAAATATGCTATTTCATACTTACAGAAAATACATTAAAGGAAGTATTACGACAAAAACAAAAAATATTAAAATAAACATGATAAAAAGGTAATTGACGTGAACAATTTGGAAACGACGTAAACACTTGAAAAATTAGCTAGATATATATATTTCTGAAAACGACTTTCCAAATGCGCCAACAAAGATGTAGACGCTGGAAACATTCTTAAACGATAATTAACTAAAGTGAACACACCATGTGTGAGTGGAAATTTGCAAAATAAAAGTAATGTGGACTATCACGTAAAACACAAAATTGTTTGTAACGATAAATAGTCTCGTGCATTTTCTAAATATTCAAATTTTCTATACATTTCTAAAAGAATTTATAGAAACGAAATCAATAAAGGCACTTCGCAATATTGTATTACAAATACAATTAAAATAGTTCTTCTGGTGTTTGATATCGTTAGGTGTTAACCATAACAAATCTTGTTGTACTAAATAGCTTATATAACTAGTGTTCAGAACATAGTGAAAACGCTTGAATCTAAAGCTAATTATAAAAAATATATAGTTTGCTGTACGAAATCTTCTAAATCAATTAACTAGGATTAAGCTTTAAATAAACTAATAACAGTAAATACAAAAGTAAAAGATGCTATATCATTAAAGGAAGGAGTATTACGACAAAAACAATAATAGAA
>NW_013762012.1:0-897 GCF_000517525.1 Limulus polyphemus
CAACAGAATACAGATTCTTCAGAATAGAGCAATCAAAATAGCTCATATACTTCCAAATTTCACTCCAACGGAATATCTCTATCCACTAGCCGAACTACCTTTCTCAAAAACGCTTTATTAAACTCGCTACTCGTTATTACATACGTACATCTACAGGGAACACACAAACACAAGAATTTGCCTGATCGCGTCAACTGCAGCTTTTTGGGTCAGATATATTTCCCCATTAAACATGATCAATAACATCACGACTTACCACTTCATTTCCAGCTCTTGGCACTGAGCACCTATATTTATTCGGCACCTATTCAGTGAAAGTGGTTTTCTCCGGGTACTCCGGTTTCCCCCCACATAAAATTTTCGGCTATTGGATCGGTAGATTTCAGGCTCTGAAAAGGACCGCATCCAGCATGATTAATCGTAATCCATAATTAACTTAAGTCTTTAATTGAATTCGAATAATTATCTTAAAAGCTTAATTTTTTACTCCTGAAAATTTAACGCACACCATCTTATTCCAGTCTTAAGTTTAATTCTTCTTTTATTTAAAATATATGTAATATCTTAAAATTTGAAACCCGTAGTATTATTGTTTTAATCAATTCAGTTTAGCTGGGCGATCTACACGTTACATCTCTCTGCTCGTGCTGAAAGTGGACTTACAACGCTAGAAACCGGGTTTCGATACCCGTGGTGGGCAGAGCACAGATAACCACTTGTATGGCTTTGTGTTTAACTAGAAACAAACAAAAATTCTTTGCTCGTATCAACTCAGTTTAGCTGGGCGTACTGCACGCTGCATCTCTTTGCTCGTATATCCGATATCCGTCACCGATAGCCTTGTCCAAAGGACGTCACCACCACGTGTTTAAACAAACACACGTGCGTTACACATTG
>NW_013762013.1:0-2318 GCF_000517525.1 Limulus polyphemus
ACAAAAGTGTTATAAGTAAAATAAAGAAACTTACAACAGTGTTATAAGTAAAATAAAGAAACCTACAAAGGTGTTATAAGTAAAATAAAGAAACAACAGTGTTATAAGTAAAATAAAGAAACCTACAAAGGTGTTATAAGTAAAATAAAGAAACTTACAACAGTGTTATAAGTAAAATAAAGAAACCTACAAAGGTGTTATAAGTAAAATAAAGAAACAACAGTGTTATAAGTAAAATAAAGAAACCTACAAAGGTGTTATAAGTAAAATAAAGAAACAACAGTGTTATAAGTAAAATAAAGAAACTTACAACAGTGTTATAAGTAACAAAAGAGAAATATACAACAGTGTTATAAGTAAAATAAAGAAACTTACAAGACCTATACCACCTACTTTGTTCACGCTTTTCTTTTTTCTTTATTGTGTCAAGAATTTCCTTTTCAATTCTTTCTCGCTCAAGTTTTTGTTGCTCCTCCAACGTCTGTTGATGTAAATATACCTGGAAGAAGGAACCTGTTTCCTGGTGTGTTCATTTTTTATGAAGTGTTATGACTGCGACAGAAAATTGGTGTTACAAATCAGAGTGTGACAGAGAGAGAGAGAGCTGAGTGACCAGATAATAAGTAAAGAAGTACGTCTTCTCTAGTTATAAAGCTTTCCATCTCTTTATATTTCTTCAAATGTGATGTCCAGATGATATTATTATATTGATTGAAAAGTCATTGATAATATTTTTTTCGCATAAAGCCTTAAAAAAACTTGAAGAGTAGGACCTCGTTTGATGGGAAATGTCAATCGTTATAAATCGCATGCGTTGTTTTTTGTTCGCAATTGGAAGTGTGAATATGTTTTCAGTACTCGGAACGAAGAGGCAAAGTGCAGTCAAACATTACACGATAATCTTTTAACCTTGACTTAAAGGTAAAACTCGTGTAGGTATTCTATCTAGTTTAAAACTCTGTATTATCCTTGACGTATTTCCTTTCAGTGACGAGACAGGGACTAGTAGTTAGCATACATAGTAGTGGATCAGAAGGTTCGAGGTGCAATATGCCACTAAACAGGCTTCGCATTTTGAGCTGTGGGAGTTTTACAATCAATCTTGCTATTCGATTAAGGATACCTGAATGGATGGTGTGAGAGGGGAGGTGTCTCATGAGCATAGTTACGAAATTATAATTGTGGGGGGGGGGGTCTAAATCCTACAGGTTTTGATACATGTACTTGTAATAAACTATAAATTTGATAAATCTCTAATTCTTAAAAAATACTTATACAGGTTAGTTAAATGCAAAATCAGTAACAGGTATTGATTTTGTTTATAATTTTATTTATTTATTTAAAAAGCTGGGGATCTGAAGCCCCCCACATCTAGCTGCGTCCATAAGTTTGTTTTTTATGGTGCACTTTACCTTAAAACTGTCCTGTAGTTGTTTCTCATGTTGCTGGACAAGCTGTTGCTGTTGCTGCTGAAAGTGTTGGATCAAAAGATGTTGTTGTAGTTGCTGTTGTTGTTTCAAATGAAACAGTTGTTGCTGAAACTTCATCTGTTGTTCTCGGAGTGCCGGAGTAAGACTGTTGTTCATGCTGGCCAAGGCGGAATCCGAACCGTTCAACCCTATTGAAGTAAAATAATGAATTTTACGGCATCACAAAATTATTATTTTTACCAAGTATTCTCCCTAATAATGACATAAAAACACAAGTGTGCACAATTATCTCCTGACATCACAGGCAGAATAACTCAAGAATGCTTAATGAAAAATCTACAAGATGGCGATGGATATATTTTCTTCGGTGAAGATTAAGTTAAAGTAAATACAAACAGTGTAACATTAGGATCATATGCAGGAAAGGACTGGCAAACAGTGTAACGTTAGGATCATATGGAGGAAAGGACTGGCAAACAGTGTAACATTAGGATCATGTGTAGTAGCAGTGTTACATCAAGACTGTATCAAATCATGATAAGTTTTTATCTGGTTGTTAGAACGTGATGACCAGGTACTATAGAATAAGAACGTAGTATATTCAATCTCACACAATTAAGTCTAATTAGAATTGGTGTAGTGTAACAAGACAATTCTATTATTTCAAGCACGTGATTCGTTGAACTATATATATATGAAGTTAATATGCATAATTATGAGCCACTTTGTTCTAAAAGGCTGTAAAATGCGGTTCGAACCAAATCAGTGACTGATCAACCCGGTCCTTTCCTACATATGATCCTAATGTTACACTGTTTACCAGTCCTTTCCTGCATATGATCCTAATGTTACACTGTTTACCGGTCCTTTCCTGCATATGATCCTAAT
>NW_013762014.1:0-1353 GCF_000517525.1 Limulus polyphemus
ATTTGTTTCTGTATATCTGTAACTGTGTGTACAGTGTAGTCTTAATATGTTCCACAGTATCACCTAACAATTTGTTTCTGTATATTTGTAACTGCGTGTCACAGTGTAGTCTAATACGTTCACAGTATCACCTAACAATTTGTTTCTGTATATCAGTAACTGTGTGTCATAGTGTAATCTAATATGTTCACAGTATCACCTAACAATTTGTTTCTGTATATCAGTAACTGTGTGTCATAGTGTAGTCTAATATGTCTTCAAGAAGGGTCGTGCTTTTAGTTTCAAACAATAGAAGTTAAATTTGTTGGGTGATACAAGAGGTGTATCAAGTACCTTATTGGTAATCTAGAGACAGAATCGCTCACTTTTGTTAGGTATTAACTAAAGAATTCTTACTACGTTTTCTCGTCGACTGCAAATGTTGTCCCTAGACATCAGCTACATGTTTTTATTGTTCAATTTCTACTAAAACATTTTGCCCACGTTTCCCGAACTCATAAATTCCCTGCAACTCGCTTGTTGATTATTCTTTTGGTCTGTTTAGAAGTCAATCCACACAAATTTGGCACAACGTGCAGCCCCAAGCTAACTAACTTCTCTATGGCAATCAAATTGAGGAACACGCTTGATCTGGGCTTGTTAGAACCCCTTGTTTACGGCCTTTCAGGAACGTGATAGATGTTTCTATTAAGAACTGCATGCTGGAGAGAAGAACACTGGATACTATAAGATCTATAACAGCATATACCGGTGCACGTGATGGTTTCCAGATGTGTGTTTGTTAGTGAAGAATGGAAAATTAGGAGTCTAAAGAACTTGGAAAAGAGATTTTTGGAGAGTCTTAAACATTATTATATTGTTGCTCGTATTTCTAGGAGTATAGAGTAATTCACAGGTCCTAGACAGAAACGTTTACGTGAAGCTGTGAATTATACTAAAGTCCTAGATAGAAACGTGTACGTGAAACTGTGAATTATACTGAAGTCCTAGACAGAAACGTGTACGTGAAGCTGTGAATTACTCTATACTCCTAGACAGAAACGTATACGTGAAGCTGTGAATTACTCTATACACCTAGACAGAAACGTGTACGTGAAAAAACGTGTACGTGAAGCTGTGAATTATACTAACTGTCTAGGACTTTAGTATAATTCACAGATTCACGTACACGTTTTTTTCTATGACTTGAGACTATGTATGTCAGAGTACATGTCTGTCGTTGTTTTATACCTCTATAATTATTTCTTTGTGGCGTATTTTTTCAAATATTACACGGGAAGAAGTCCTAAATTGATTTTTTATACATGACACATGAAGTGATCAAAATTAATGTGAAGGTCGGCCACGAGTTAT
>NW_013762015.1:0-898 GCF_000517525.1 Limulus polyphemus
TGTTTCCGTCACGCCTAACACTAGTTAGGCTTACTTTGTACTTCTTACTATCATACTTAATAAGTAGGCTTAATGTGCTTGTTTCTAACACACCTAACACCAGGTAGACATAATCTGTGCTTAAACCATCCTAAATACAGTTAGGCTTACTACGAGTTTAAAAAAATAGTCGTTTTAAGGATCATATTTACAAAGTCGTTTTAACTGTTCACGTGAGGAACAATTTTAAGAAAAATACTTATTTTCAATTAAACATTGATTGGAACACGGGCTATTTGAAGTTTGAAAAGAATACATTGAAGTCATGAGCTAAAGAAAATATCTAGTTAAGCTTATTTGTTAATAGCGCAAAGATACATATAAGCTAACTGCGCTCTATTCCGCGAGGGGAAACAAACCCTGGATTTTAGCGTTGTAAATACCTGAACTTACCACTGACTCAACAGGAAACACCGGGTGAAGAAAGATGCTACACTGTCACTACCAACCAACTGAAACAGCTTGAAGTCAATATTTTACTTGTTTTGGTTTGTTACATTAACTAATTTCAGAAACTAAGTTTATAAGAACAAATTTGACCTCTCACCTTGATTCAAAATATTTTAACTGTGACGGCAAAACTGGATCAACAAATTTACCAAAACTATAACGGACGATAAAAATCGACACCAAGAAACAATGAGTAGGATATAACATAATTGCATCGTAAAAAACAAACGGTAAAATTATGTATACAAGTTACAAGCGATACATTTTTACAGGGGGGTGGTACACGTTTTCTTAGATTGAAGTTCTTCTTTGAAAAGCCTTAATGATGAAATATTGGAAATATATAAGAATCTATTTTCCTAGAGTCAATTCGTTTGTTATTTTCATTTTTCGAGATTATATTCTAATG
>NW_013762016.1:0-898 GCF_000517525.1 Limulus polyphemus
GGGATTCCAACAGAGAAAAGAACAGGCTTAGACCACGATCATTTGTTTGAATTTTTTTCACAGATTTTCCTGCCATCAGCGATTTGCTATTTTAAAATACGTTCAGAAGAGAATGGATCGAAACTTCGTTTTCCTTGAAACCAACAAAAACAACAGCGTTGAAATAAACTTTTTTTTTATACATTAGGCTTAGCTTATGCGTTTGTTTTATTTTGGATTACTAATGCTATTTTTACTTGTATGATTTACTTTACGACAAGGTAACTGGAATAAAAATACACATATAAAAGATTCATATGAGAACGTATAATTAATTCCAGCATCCTTTTCGTATAATTAAAATAAATGTTTTTTTTTCTTCTTCTTCTATAAAATATGCACGTTAATACGTGTATTGCATATCACCAAACAAAAAATAAAAGTAATTCTTCATACCTAACTTTCTAATTCCGTGCCGTGTTTAGCCATTTCTAAGACCTTTTTAACGCAGGAAGAATCGTGAACATATTTTTATAAGACTTATGCTACAAATGATCTTTAAATGGTTGAAAGAAAGAATAGAGATAAATTTAGATGATTCAAACAATTTCATCTCTTCTTGTTATAAAGCTGTATCTGCTTTATGGCAGTGTGTTCTATAGAATATTTAGTATATTAAATAAAAAAAAACAAAAAGAACAGCCACGATGAAGAAAGTTTAACATTTAGAATTAACTGAAGAATAAATTAACGCCATTGAGGAAAAGGCTATACTTAAATAGGTACACGTCGTATAAAGTTTTAATGTTTAAGAAATTAAGGAAAATGTTATATTCATTGTCTTTATGAAATGTGATTAAAGAAATGAAATCGTAAAACAAAATAAAACGAGTAAACAAATATACACCTGGAAAAGTTA
>NW_013762017.1:0-895 GCF_000517525.1 Limulus polyphemus
AGAATTATGAATACTATTAGTTTTCAAGTTAATAACATGACATTTTAGCTGAAATTGAATAACTGAACTAATGCAAAAAAACAGTTTTATGATAAAAGGTGTAACCTATATTTTTTTGTAAGGCACACTATTCTTTAAAATACTCAGGCTAACCAAACCTAGCACCATAATTTACAATTTGATCAACTAAAGACTGCACACAGAAGAGCAGATTTATTAGCTTTGATAGTTTTTAACCATGAAGTGCTATCAACATATGTTACCACATGCAAATAGTTCTGGCTATTAAAGGCAACTTTACAGTACGATTAATTTTAACATGAAAATTTTGAAGCTATAGAACATGTATTCTTCTTCTGTCAAATCTAGCTGGCAACAAGCCATGATTTCATACAGTTTTTCTAACGTTTTTGAACCAGATTCATCATTTTAGTTAAAGAATGTTCTACTTCCTGTGCAATAAACTTGCACTTTGAAGTTACCATACAACTTTTATACAAACTCCAAAAAATTGTTTTAACAGCAAAGAATCTATTGAAACAAGTAGAATATCTCCTATGTTTTCCTGTTACCACATTTCAGTGGTTGCAAAAAGATGAAAGATTAAAACTGTGCAGTAAAAACCCTTAGTCAACATAACCTAGTATCAAACTGTATGTAGTATTAGACACTACAGCACTGGCTACAGGATATGTTGCATATTAATACTACAAATATAGGAACAACCAATGCCATTCATGTATCAAATGTTAGATGAAAGAGATTTTGATGACTGTAAATGGGCATAACTCCTACCTTAAGGACTTATCATCCACATTTTCTTAAAACAGAAACTAAGATTTTGGAAATATCATCAGAAAAGGGATGAGAAAAATATCAACAACTAAACTTTATA
>NW_013762018.1:0-897 GCF_000517525.1 Limulus polyphemus
AAAAGTTGTTCTCTGGATTTTACAATATGAATGTGGGTGGTGCTTATTATAGTAACTGCCATTTTATGTAGAGGTTGTATTTAGTACGGGCCAATAGGGCTTTTCTATAAGCGTTAGAAAAGTTGCTTCTGGAAAAACTACATGGGATATACGTGACTTTTATTTTTCTTATATAGTAGCTTAAGTCATGTTGCATGGTATATCTGTTTATATTAATCATTATATGGAAAAATATACTCAAAATAGATATATTTTTTTAGGAAAGAAGTTGATCCACGATTGTTAGGGTAAGAGTTACCGAGTGGCGAGTGCAAAGTCTTTACATGAATTAGACTTAGGACTATGAAGTGAAAGAGTTTGTGATTTTTTATATTCTTTTGAATTTAAATTTGTAGTTTTAAGCTCAATAACTTAGCATAATTTTATATTTAGTTCATAATAATAATAATATGATTCAGTATTTAGAATGAAAAACGTGTGTGATTTGTACGTAATACTATTAGTACCACAAAATAATTTTACATTTTTCCTTCTTACAATCTTTGCTTTGTAGTGTTACGTCTCCGTTTGTTAATTAACTTTCCGTAACTTCGTTCTGACGAAACTAAAGCGACACAAGTCCTTTCTTAATAAAACTGGCTTATTATTTCCGAATATAACTTTACCAATACACTCAACTTCAACAATCGCGCTAAACAAACTCTGTAACGTCTCTCGTGTTCTCTGACTGCAGTTCAATTACTCATTGTCCATACACACATTACAATCCGTTTCCGCGTCACGTTGTCCCCCTCTTATATATACCAGACTACCCCATCTAGTAAATACTAGAGCATTCATGAAAGAACAAGATAGTTCTAGAAACTAGAGGGCGCCACAGTAGTCATGTGACTCGCT
>NW_013762019.1:0-939 GCF_000517525.1 Limulus polyphemus
CTTAATACTGGGGGTGTTCAAGTATTATATAAGGAGTTCAGAATATAACAACTTTAATACTGGGGGTGTTCAAGTATTATATAAGGAGTTCAGAATATAACAGCTTAATACTGGGGAGTGTTCAAGTATTATATAAGGAGTTCAGAATATAACACCTTAATACTGGGGGGTGTTCAAGTATTTGTAATACGTAATATAAAGAAACTGTTCTAGGAGAAGCATCCGTTTTGAGAGGTTCGTTTGTTTGTTACAGAATTTCACCCAAATTAACACCATAGGACCATCTAAACTTATCCGTTCATAATTTTCAACCTTCCGAACTTGGCTGTTCATAACTTACAACCAGCTGAACTTAGCCGTTCCTAATTTTCCACTGAAGGATTAGAAAAAGTCAACAACTCTCGGATACTGTTGTGTGATTTGATAGTGAAACTCGACTGTCACTCTTATGCCGCACTCACAGCTCCAAAGTCCGGAGCTCCTCTCGAAGTGTAGGCATATAATCAAACATCTGTAATATATTATTTACGCAATTGAACAGTTTTATCGTCTTCGTTTGTTTATTTGTTGTTGTTGTTGTTAAACACACAGCTACACGAATGGGTATCTGTGCCGTGTCTCCTGCAGGAATATACTGCCGAATTTTAGCGTTTTAAGACCTAGATCCACGGAGTCGGGCAGAGATCCATATATCATTCAAGTTCTTAGTTCCATTCCTCTTGTGAACAGTGTGATTTTGGTCATTTGGAAACTCAATTACCCTCTTGTGAACAGTATGACTTTGATCACTTGGAAACTCAGTTATTCTCTTGTGAACACCGACACTTTGGTCATTTGGAAACTCAGTTACTCTCTTGTGAACACCGACACTTTGGTCATTTGGAAACTCAGTTACTCTCTTGTGAACACCGACACTTTGGTCATTTGGAAACTCAGTTA
>NW_013762020.1:0-897 GCF_000517525.1 Limulus polyphemus
TTTCTTGGGACTCTGTACTTATTACTGGAAGTTTGTGAAGGACTTTGCAACCATAGCTGCTCCACTACATGATTTGACTAAAAAAGGCCAGAAGTTTGAATGGTCAGTTTCTTGCCAGCATTCTTTCAAGACGTTGAAGGAAGAATTGGCCTCCACTTTTAAAGCTTCCAGATCCCTCACTGCCATACATATTTATTGTGATGCTAGTAATGTCGGAATTGGAGGAGTATTGTCTCAGAAAGTGGGCGAAAACGAACATGTGGTGGCCTACTTCAGTGGGGTTTTGAGTAGACCAGAAAGGAACTACTGTGTAACATGGAGGGAACTCCTTGCTATAGTAAAGAGTCTGACATATTTCCACCCTTACCTCTATGATGCAAGGTTTACCATTATGACAGACCATGCTGCGTTATGCTGGTTAAGATCATTAAAGAACCCAGAGGGACAACTAGCACGTTGGATCGGAAAAATAGACCAGTATAATTATAATATTGAATATAGAGAAGGAAAATCCCATGGTAATGCTGATGGAGTGAGCCGAAGACCCTCCAAGAATGACTGCAGACATTGCTGCAAAAGAGAGGTTGAACTAACCAGGTACCATCAAGCTGAAGTCAAGCCGACTGAAAGAGTTGATGATGGTGAAGTGGAACCAAATATAGATATCAAGGCAGAACAGGAGAAAGACCAAGATTTGAAGCCAATGATTGATTTCCTAAAAGCAAGTGTTTTGCGCCCTGTTTAGAAGAAGGTGTCTAGTCTAAGCCCTGTGACAAAGAACTATTGCCCCAAACTCGTGCTGGAAACAAGTACATTTGTGTAGTGATGGATTATTTCACCAAGTGGCCTGAGGCATATGCAATACCAAATCAGGAAGCTACAGCCTGTAGCTTCGGC
>NW_013762021.1:0-1276 GCF_000517525.1 Limulus polyphemus
ACAGCCAGCCCAAGACATACAACATTATAATCCGAAGTGGACCACTTTATATCTAGCCTAAAGAAGTTATTCAAGAACTCAGCTCTCAAGGTATCACAGCAACGAAAGCCGAACGAATCAATTCTGACAGAACAGGTCAGGATACCCCACAAGTAAGACTGTCACTCACTTCTGAGAAAGATGCAACCGAGCTGATCAAAAGAGGTATCAATCTATGGTTCACCACCCAGTTGAAGCAGCAAAAGCCACGCAACCTCCTCTATTACAATGTTACAATTGCCAAAAGTTCTGACATGCATGAAAACCATGTACTTCTGTGTTAGATGTGTCTGTTGCGGAGTGCAACATTCCGTATCAGACTACACGCGCTAACGACAGAAGCCACGTGCGCCAACTGTGCACGAGCACACCCGGGAGCTACAGGAGTTGCCCGAAATATTAGCACCTTCTGAAGGTAACTGAAACCTCCAGAAGCACCACCAATGCAGAAAGTCCGCTGCCAGTTATTCCTTATCCTTTACCAAGCTCCATCCTGGGAGGATCTTATGCTGGATCAACCAGGTTGAACGTACAGTACAACGTCTTTCCCGACACCATCTCAGAATTCATCGCATACCCCATAATCCGTATGGTCAACCATGAAATCATCAACGAGCCAACAAAACCTGACCTCAGGAATAGGTAAAATGCTCAGATGTTTACAAGTAAATATTCAAGTACCAAATTAAACTCACACTTCATTGTACTTAATGAAACCCTACAAAATCGTCAAAACAAGTATAATATTTCCAATTATAAAACAATTTCAATTTCCAACCAATCAGACACACGCAGCATCAGGCTATTAAAAAAGATTTTAAAATATACCTCCCCAAAATAAACATTAATAGCAACAACGCGTGGTTAGGCGGTCGTATGTAACAAAATATGTATCCTATCTTTGCGCTACTACCAGTATGTCTTACCCAATTTAGAACCCGATATCTCTTTATACCAAAATATCTTACATAAGAATACTCATACAATAATCCTCGGCGATCTTAATTCAAAACACACAGATTTTAACAGCTGATAAACTAACGCCAATGGAAAAATCCTACATTCTCTAGTCGAAAATAATAATCTGATTTCAATCAATGACACTACCCCAACGCACACGTTTCATAACGTCTCACAAGACATACTAGAGTTAGCAATAATCACGTGCACATTTATGCAATATACACATAATTTTCGTGTGAACGAAGACATAGGCAGCGATCACGATCCCATATCC
>NW_013762022.1:0-1927 GCF_000517525.1 Limulus polyphemus
GATTCCGAGACTCCGGATCACTGCACTACAGAGGATAATCCGGAAAATGCATCCAGAAGAACAAATTAATACTACACACCGAGGAGTTCAGATGATGTAAATAGCAAAACTTAACTGAACATAGGAGTAAAGTGAACTCAAATAGCTCAACTCACCCAATAAAATATCCGAACTACAAAGCTTGGCAAGGCTCGATAGATCATGTTCCAAAAGGAACATACATAGGAGTAAAGTGAATTCAAATACCGTCACTCGGTGAATTAATTATCCGATTTATAAAGATTGGCAAGGTTTGATAGATCATCTTCCAAAAGTCAATTCTCCAAGCCCAGCACGAATAGTCATCATTTGCATTAACAACAACTAATTAAGTAAGTGAAGTGTAATTATTCTCAGTTTAATTAAATCATTTATGATTCGGAATTATGGTAAGCATTAATAACACATTATTATATATTTATTTTTAACGCCGATTATTTACCATTCTAACTTGAATTAACGTTAATATCATTCAGAAGAATGGGTGAACCAACAAACTCGTCTTCTTCTTCCTGGATTGGATAAAGTAACGACAGCGTCAACGGGAGAAAACCACATTAGTATAAAATTGTAAAAACTTATGAGTGAAAGCAAAGAAGTACATGTATTAACCACACTATTTCTGCCATTCCAGTGCCAACGAGGCCTTTCGCTCAATGCTAGCAGAGCTTGTGAGGCTTACTAGTATACGTTTGTTTGTAATTATGCACAAAGCTACACAATGGACTATCTGTGCTATGCCCACCAAGGGTATAGAAACCCGGTTTCTAGCGTTGTATGTCCGCAGACATACCGCTGTGCCACTGGAGAGCACTAGTATACGACAGACATAGTAGTAGTCTAGGCGCTATTGATTTTAAAAAAATTCTCATTTTTGTTTTTTCTTCTACTCACAATCAGCCATAGGGACATTGTAATGTAACGAGCAATCCCACTATTCGTTGGTAAAAATAGCCCAATAGTTGGTGGTGGGTGGTTTTGACTATTTGCCTTCTCTCTATTCTATCACTTCAAAATTAGAAATGGCTAGCGCAGATAGTTCTCGAGTAGCTTTGTTCATTGTTAAAACATACAAACACACTCTTCTTTTTAATTGAAAAAACTCAATTTAAGATAACTATTAATCGTGTTAGTATTAGTTATAGTCTTTATTTTATAGTGTCCTGTTACTTTTCTGAAAGAAAAAAAAAAGCTTTATCGTTTTGCTATTTTGCCTAGAACGTCAACAGTATTTCGGATTAAACATTATTGGGGTTACGATATTAACAATAATAGCAAAACCAAATTCAAAAATATTCTTTGAATATCTGTTACTAGCGCAAAGTGTTATATTTAGGTCTGAGAAATAGCTGACAACGACTTTCTTCAAAATTACTGAATTTTCACTTTATCTAAATATAAAAATATCAGAACGTTACTTGATATTGTTGTCTTTTCGTCAGTTCAATTTATATATACTTTTCCTAGCATCATTCCTGTTTTTCAAGGTAAAAGTAAATGGACAAAAACTTTAAGACACCTCAACAAGACTAGGGCGCCATCTGCTCAATATTTCCAGAATAATGAGATTCATTTTGTTTCGGATTATTTTTAAGCTAGTCCTTTAATAGCAACGAATTTTTAAAGTTGTTTATTTTGAACTAAATTTTGTTTAAGCACGCTAATCCTGCCTAAAAAAAAACCCCTCGTTTTTGTTTCTTGCAGGTAACTTGATGTTTCGCTATGCTTTAACCATGTTTACCACAAAAATCTTTGAATTAATTGAAGATAAAAATCACTAATCTACGAAGTGCTTTAAGTTATGAATCTCTCTCCTGAAGGGCCCGGCATGGTCAGGTGGTTAGAACGCTCGACTCGAAATCTGCGAGTCGCGGGTTCGAATCCCCGT
>NW_013762023.1:0-897 GCF_000517525.1 Limulus polyphemus
AAAAGGGTAATAACGTAACCTACATTGACTTCTATTGGTCTTCAACCGCCTTCAGTATAAGTAAAAGGGTAATGACGTAACCTACATTGACTTCTATTGGTCTTCAACCACCTTCCATAGAAGTAAAAGGGTAATGACGTAACCTACATTGACTTCTATTAGTCTTCAACCATCTTCCATAGAAGTAAAAGGGTAATGACGTAACCTACACTGACTTCTATTGGTCTTCAACCACCTTCAGTATAAGTAAAAGGGTGATATTTTCATTTTTCTCTTCCAGTTGGAACTAACCTTTTTCATCTGTTCGTCTATTAAATGAACCTGTAAATAATAAAAAAATAAGTATGAAAACCAAGCTATCAGTCAACATTTTATCCGCTAAATAATTCGGAAGGATAAATTAGTAACATCAATGTTACATGTTCTTCAAATCATATATATATATATATATATATATATATATATATACTATATATTTACTGTGGCTAGTAAAAGATAAATAAAAACACAGTATATACAATATACACCCAACCACTATATAGTTAACCTAAGAAATTACTTTGTTATGGTCACTTAAAATTCACGAGTATCCAAGGGAATCTTACATCATGGTTGCTTTTTTATGATAGATATTGGAGAAAATACTTCTTTTGGATGTATTGGGTATGAGTATTAATAATACTGTCATATTCGTATTGACTGGCTCGTGGCGAGTGTGTAGCTATTAGTATAGTTGAAATGCCACGATGTATACATTAAAAAGTCGTATTTGACTGGTAAAAAGTAAGTGATTATAATATTATCAACAACAACAACTGGTTACAACTAATAAATCATGCCTAACCACTAAGATAGCTAGTGTGTAGCTATTAGTATAGTTGAAATGCCACGATGTAT
>NW_013762024.1:0-895 GCF_000517525.1 Limulus polyphemus
AGAATATAGTTTAATTTAAAAATAATGTAATAAAAATAAAATCATTAAGTCAAAGTATCTATATAAGCTTTGCACAAAGCATAAAAACCATAATAGAAAAAAAAAGTTAGTTATATTTGATGCTGCAATAGTTTTGCTTTGATAAAGACAAGCATTTTCTGAACTGCTTTAAAAAGTACTTAATTGCAACAAATTTTATTTATACATATTGATATACAGAGATAAATAAAATACAATCATATTCCTATAATACTTTTACATTATCTACATAAATATTTGGAAAATGAAATACAAATAATGAATCTAATACAATAACTTTGTGAAGCCAGGAGAATATTTCTTATAAGATGCATGTCAAAACACATCCACCAAATTAAACAATTCTAAAACACTGTTTAACTAGATCCTTTTATATTCACCTTCATTTACAAATAATCTGATAAGACATGTTAAGTTTCAAGGTAAGTTATAATAATAGTCAAACATTTTAATGCCAGGTCTCTTTAAAAAAATAAACTCATTTGGTTATGTGTTTAAAAAGATTGTTTCCAAACTAACCAAATTACAAAAAAAAACCAATGAAATTAGCAACTGTCAAGAACAAAATTCACTATTTCTCTAGTTTACTGTATGCAAGTTGCATAATTAAAGATATTGAATTATTTGTAATTTCTAGCTTTTTTTTCTAATTTCACATTAATGTTAATTGCTTAACAAATGGACAGTTTCTTGTATTTATGAAAAGACATTAAGCCTAGGATTAATTCTGATGAATCATGACAATTTAGATTAGCACTGTTTGCTCAAACACACACACTGTTCACATTAACAATGTCTTGATGTTTTCGTTCTTAAAATATAAAATCAGACTTCAGTTTTCACTTTCAGGAAGTAT
>NW_013762025.1:0-896 GCF_000517525.1 Limulus polyphemus
GTGTTGTGACATGCAGATCAACGGATGTAGCAACACTTACTGGAATCTGGCTTTTGTTGTTTCCAATCGTCATTTTATCGAAGTAAACTACACACTTCCTCGGTAGTAGATAATCCAATCCTAATATGCAATGATTGGTCTTCAATGTCAGCCAAGTATTCTTTGTGTCTGTTCTTCATGCCAATGAGGTCGATAGTTACCCACACTGGTCCCCACAACCGTGCAGAATGTCCTGTCATACCACAGAGCTTCTGTACAGCTTCTGGTACTTCTTTGTTATCCAACACCTTGATGCTCACAAGGGTTTGCTGAGATGCAGAATCTATGACAAAGTTGCACCTTTTGCCATCCAGCTTCCCAGTCACGTAGATACTATGTGTGCTTGCCATTTTACACCTAGCTGTTGGGATTTCACGATGGAGGTTGGTCGGCGTCCCTTAGCACCAACCACTACTGGTTTCCCCAAGCTGACTTATTAGTGGTATTTTTCTTACACTGGCTCCTCAGATGTCCTTGCTCTCCACAGTTCCAACAGCCTTTCTGGGTAGCGGTCTTTCCTGCTGTATCATCTCTCCTGTGCTGAAGTTTACAGCATTGAGCTCTCTTGTGCCCAGGTTTGTTACAGCGCCAGCAAAGTCCCTCAAACCTCTCTGAAAGCTGACCTTTTCTGGCCTTGAATCCAGATGACTGTACCAACCTCAGTACCTCTGTGCTGGACATTACGTAGGATTCAAATTCGAGAGCTCTGGCCATTGCATCCTGCATGGTAGAGGGGTGTGCTTGCTTCACTTGTATCTTAAGTTGTGGACTATCCAAGGCATCTACGAACTGATCCCTTAGCAACAACTTGAGGAGATCGGGTGCTGCAGTTGGGTAGGCCTTGTGTGTCATGCTTT
>NW_013762026.1:0-1180 GCF_000517525.1 Limulus polyphemus
GTTTTGTTATCCGATATAACAAAAAAAAAAAGATAGATGGATGGATGGGTTTACATGCAATCAAATCTATGTTATATGATATTAGTTGAACCAAATAACAGCAGACGAAGCTTAAGAAGCTACAAGTTAAGTCTCTAAACACGACAAATCACATAACACCATAAAAATATACCTTCTTAGTTTTCTGTCCTTATTTGGTGGCCCCTCCAGTGGCACATCGATATGTCTGCGGGCTTAAACCGCAAGAAACTGGGTTTCGATACCCGTGATGTGCGTAATAAGAAACAGCAACCTTATTTGGTGACATTAATGTCAAGTTAAGTTACTTTAAAAGTATTTTCAGTAGTCGATAGCTTCTTACCATATTGGCCGGATGTAGCCAGTTAGTTAGTGTACCCGGACTGTGAATCTGAATGGTTTTACTCTTGTCTGCTGACTAGCTACCTTCCCTCTAGTCTATCAGTTCAAAATTAATGACGGCCATGTGCTGTTTTTTGTAGCTTTGCGTGTAAATTCTGAAACAAGCAAACAAAGCTTGTCATAGTAACAATCTTTGTTACCACTGTACTCCTTTCGATAATAGTTAAATGTGTTTTAATTTCACGTTTATTGTAACGGATATTTTACAAAACATCCTGAAAATTTAGATAACATCTATATCTCTATCGTGTTATGTCAATGAATATATCATAGCAGATACAACAGCTTAACGTGTTATATCATAGTAGATACAACAACTTAACGTGTTATATCATAGTAGATACAGTAGCTTAACGTGTTATATCATAGTAGATACAACAACTTAACGTGTTATATCATAGTAGATACAGTAGCTTAACGTGTTATATCATAGTAGATACAGTAGCTTAACGTGTTATATCATAGTAGATGCAACAATGTATCTACTATGATATAACACGTTAAGGTAGCTTAACGTGTTATATCATAGTAGATACAACAGCTTAACGTGTTATATCATAGTAGATACAACAGCTTAACGTGTTATATCATAGTAGACACAACAACTTAACGTGTTATATCATAGTAGATACAGTAGCTTAACGTGTTATATCATAGTAGATACAACAACTTAACGTGTTATATCATAGTAGATACAACAACTTAACGTGTTATATCATAGTAGATACAGTAGCTAAACGTGTTATATCATAGTAGACAC
>NW_013762027.1:0-895 GCF_000517525.1 Limulus polyphemus
CTTTGCTTTAACATTGACTGGCTCTACCTCCTGGCACACACCAACAATGCCCTTCCTTAAGTGTCTGCTCATATTCAGAGAAATTGGCCACTGTTAGAGGTACTACTTGACGACCTGCTACAAGTGACCTTCCAATCTTCAAATCCGCTGGCCTGGACGGGTCTTCCACTGATTCTATAACCATTGGGCTTCCATGGGGATGTTCTTTTATCCTTCCCCAAATTATCTTCTCTGACATAGGGGGAATTGTAGTTCATTTAAGTGCTGTGACATGCAGATCAACGGATGTAGCAACACTTACTGGAGTCTGGCATTTGTTGTTTCCAATCGTCATTTTATCGAAGTTAACTACACACTACCTCGGTAGTAGAATGTCCAATCCTAATATGCATTGGTCTTCAATGTCAGCCAAGTATACTTTCTGTCTGTTTTTCATGCCCATTAGATCGTTAGTTACCCACACTGGTTCCCACAACCCTGCAGAATGTCCTGTCACACCACAGAGCTTCTGTACAGCTTCTGGTACTCCTTTGTTATCCAGCACCTTGATGCTCACAAAGGTTTACTGAGATGCAAAATCTATGACAAAGTTGTACCTTTGGCCTTCCAGCTTCCCTGTCACGTAGATACTATGTGTGCTTGCCATTTTACACTTAGCTGTTGGGACTTTCACGATGGAGGTTGGTGGGCGTCCCTTAGCCCCAACCACTACTGGTTTCCTGAAGCTGACTTATTTCCTGAAGCTGACGTATTTTTCTTACACTGGCTCCTCAGATGTCCTTGCTCCCCACAGTTCCAACAGCCTTTCTGGGTAGCAGCCTTTCTTGCTGTATCATCTCCCCTGTGCTGAAGTTTCCAACATTGAACTCTCTTGTAACCAGGTTTGTTACAGTGC
>NW_013762028.1:0-899 GCF_000517525.1 Limulus polyphemus
TTTTGTCGACTTTGATAATGGTCTTTTTAGTCCTACTTACACTAAATTTTTTGACATTCATAATGGTCTTTTTGTCCTTCTTACATTATATATTTACGAGTTTGATAAGTGTCTTTTTAGTTTCTTACACTAATATTTTGACAT
The DNA here is from genome assembly GCF_000517525.1 of Limulus polyphemus. NCBI lineage: Eukaryota > Metazoa > Arthropoda > Merostomata > Xiphosura > Limulidae > Limulus > Limulus polyphemus. Next base: position 145 of record NW_013762028.1, read on the forward strand.
TCATAATGGTCTTTAGTAATTCTTACACTAGATATTTTGACATTCATAATGGTCATTTTAGTCCTTCTTCCACTAGATTTTGTTAACTTTGATAACGGTCATTTTAATTATTCTTACACTAGATTTTGTAACATTCATAATGGTCTTTATAGTCCTTATTACACTATACATTTTGACATTCATAATGGTCTTTTTCTCTTTCTTACAATATATATTCACGACTTTGATAACGTTATTTTAGCTCTTTGTCACTAGATGTTGTAGACTTTGATTACCGTCTTTTCATCTTTCTTCCACTAGATTTTTGCGACTTTGATAACGGTCTTTCTAGTACATCTTACACTAAATTTTGATGACTTTGATAACTGTCATTTAGTTCATCTTCCACTAGATTTTATTAACTTTGATAACGATCTTTTTACTAATTTTCACACGAGATTTTTTTGACATTCATAATGTTTTTTTTAGTACTTATTACAGTAAATTTCTTGACATTCATAATGGTCTTTTTGTCTTTCTTACAATATATATTCACGACTTTGATAACAGTATTTTTAGTAGTTCTTACTCTAGATATTTTTGATATTCATAATGATCTTTATAGTCTTTCTTTCACTTGATATTGTTGACTTAGATAACTGTCTTTTTAGTCCTTCTTCCACTAGATTTTGTTAACTTTGATAACGGTATTTTTAGTAATTCTTACACTAGATATTTTGACATTCATAACGGTCTTTATAGTATTTCTTTCAATA
>NW_013762029.1:0-897 GCF_000517525.1 Limulus polyphemus
GTTAGTTACGTCCCTCCGGTGGTGTTTTTACTGACTTCACTTCAATGACGTTTGAGACAGCATTACAAAACTTAAAATAATACGATTTACTACAGTATATATGTGACACAGACGTAAAACCTACTACAGGCAGGTTAACAAATCTATATATATATAAAAACGAAATCTGTGTTTGTTTGCACCCTAACTCCTCCGAGCCTATCGGGCCAATCTCAACGAAAATTTGTATGTAAACCTTATGAACTAACTTAACCCTATTTCTATTTTGTAAAGGCTGTTGGTTAATTACTCCCAACCTATTGAGTCAATCTCAAACAATCTTAGCAGGTTGACGCTTTAGACGATGTTGAATATTCTAAAGGGATTCAAGTATGAAACTTGCTGGATTGTTTCTCAAACAACCATGCTTTTCTCGTGGTCAGTGAGATGTAGGGTGTTCAAGGGTGGGATCGTCTCAAAATCTGTATTTGTTGGTACATGGAAAACAAACTGAAAATGTTGGTTATAAAGGAGCTTTGTTATAATTTTAAAATGTTGAGATAAAGTTTATGTTCAAGTTATTACTTTGAAATATATGATTGCCGTTAAACTTACATTGTTTTAATTAAGTTTATATATTCCCCGTCAGTTGACAGGTATTTCAGCTTTTCAGTTTTCGCCACGTGCACACCAACCACATATACATAAGAAACAATATTTACCATACTCTGTTTCTACGCTTCAAACTCGTCCCCATCAACACGGAGAGAGGAGAGTGTGGTAAAATTAAAATAAATAGTGGCGTTCCTTTACTAACAGAAACTGACCAAAATATATTACCTCAAAGTCTTTAAAAGTGTAACTGAGCACATCCTCTAACTCCTCAAAACAAGCAGTAGAGGGGGGTACAGTCAAATG
>NW_013762030.1:0-898 GCF_000517525.1 Limulus polyphemus
TTTGTACTAGATCAGCCCTATTGCTGACATTCATATCTGGGATGTGACTTCTAACAGGACTGAAGATGTCTGCATTAGGGCTTAGCTGCGGGGTCTGGAAGGGGCTTGCCATTGTCTGGGGCTGATTAAGTCGATGGTTAATGTATCCTTCTTGTGTAGAAGACAATAGATCATCCTTTAATGCATTTAATTCGCTTTAAAATTTACTAATGTTTTCCATTTGTGTACTCTGGCTTTCTCTCAACTGTTGGAGACTTTCTTCTTGTTTATTTTCTTTCTCCTCTAGCCACTGCAGTAGTCTCTCTTCTTGTTCATTTTCTTTCTCCTCCAACCACTGCTGTAATCTCTCTTGTTTATTTTGCTGTTCGAGCTGCGACTGTTGCTAGTTATCTGGCCATTGCTGTAATCTCTCTTCTTGTTTCTTTTATTTTTCCTCCAACAACTGTTGTAATCTCTCTTCTTGCTTCTTTTCTTTTTCCTCCAAGAATTGCTGTAATCTCTCTTATTCTTTATTTTCTCGTTCTTCTTGTTTTTTGCTTTTTCCTCCAACAACTGCTGTAATCTCTCTTCTTGTTTATTTTCTCATTCGAGCTGCCACTGTTGCAGGTTTTTTGCAACTGCTGTTGTCTCTCTTCTTGTTTCTTTTCTCGTTCTTCTTGTTTCTTTTCTTGTTTCTTTTCTCGTTCTTTTTGTTTCTTTTGCTGTTCTTGTGTTGCTGCCATCAAATCTGCTAAGCTGTAGTTTGATTTGCCACCTTTCCTTTCCATCTTCTTATTCTTTTTTTTTATTATTTTCCGTCCCACTCTCTGACACCAATTTGTTATGTCTCTGTTCGTTTGTTAATTTCCCGTAGAAATTCTTCCCGAGAAACTTCAGCGATACAAGTCCTTTCTTAAAC
>NW_013762031.1:0-898 GCF_000517525.1 Limulus polyphemus
CATCTTCCACATCTAAAACTAGTGCCACACACTTTGGCTTGTGACAACAGATTCTGTCCATCTGTACTGATGTATCTGTTATTACACTTGGAGTGTGTTTACATTTTTCACCATTACTCAATTAATGTTTATGTTATTGTTTCTAAAATGTTAAAACGATTATTAATTACTTTACTAATGTGTGGGTGTTATTTTTCTAAAGTATTTAAATGTTTCTTAATTACTGTATAAATGTGTATGTGTTCAATTATCCAGCACATTATTTTATTTCAGGAGGAGAAGCTATCCACAAGGGATGTGTAGCTTAATGCCAGATAAAGTAAGTTTGTACTTGTAAACTATAATAAAATTGTATCTGTTTGTTGTTAACAGGAGGACAGAGTTGTGACATCATGTTGTAGAATTGTTGATGTTCAGTCTGTATTGTATTTAATATAATATAACCTCAGTGTGGACTCTTGCAAGTTTAGTTAATATCATATATTGTATTTAATATAACCTCAGTGTGAACTCTTGCCAGTTTAGTTTTATACCATATATTGTATGTAATATAATATAACCTCAGTGTGAACTCTTGCCAGTTTAGTTTTATACCATATGTTGTATGTAATATAATATAACCTCAGTGTGGACTCTTGCAAGTTTAGTTCTGTACCACATATTGTATGTAATATAATATAACCACAGTGTGGACTCTTGCAAGTTTAGTTCTATACCATATGTTGTATTTAATATAATATAACCTCAGTGTGGACTCTTTTTTTCATATTTCTAAAGCTTCTGTTTACAGAAGGGTAAAATAATAGTATAAATCTACCTCACATGTACAATAGGCTATTATTAACTTCTTGTCTTAAATTTTTAAAGCAGTAATTTTCATAGCAAATTCACAAATTGT
>NW_013762032.1:0-896 GCF_000517525.1 Limulus polyphemus
AGTTACCCTCACTGGTCCCCACAACGTTGCAGAATGTCCTGTCACACCACAGAGCTTCTGTACAGCTTCTGGTACTCCTTTGTTATCCAGCACCTTGATGCTCACAAGGGTTTACTGAGATGCAGAATCTATGGCAAAGTTGCACCTTTGGCCATCCAGCTTCCCTGTCACGTAGATACTATGTGTGTTTGCCATTTTACACTTAGCTGTTGGGACTTTCACGATGTAGGATGGTGGGCGTCCCTCAGCACCAACCACTACTGGTTTCCCGAAGCTAACTTACTGGTGGTATTTTTCTTACACTGGCTCCTCAGATGTCTTTGCTCCCCACAGTTCCAACAGCCTTTCTGAGTAGCAGCCTTTCCTGCTGTATCATCTCCCCTGTGTTGAAGTTTCCAGCATTGAGCTCTCTTGTGCCCAGGTTTGTTACAGTGCCAGCAAAGTCCCTCAAACTTCTCTGAAAGCTGACCTTTTCTGACCTTGAATCCAGATGACTGTACCAACCTTGGTACCTCTGTGCTTGCTTCACTTGTATCTTAAGTTGTGGACTGTCCAAGGCATCTACGAACTGATCCCTCAGCAACAACTTGAGGAGATCAGGTGGTGCAGTTGGTTAGGCCTTGTGTCATGCTCTCCAAGTCCTGAGCCAGCTCTTGTAGGCTCTCCCCTTTAGCACGGACTCTCGTCCTAAACCTAGCCCTTTGACTGTTTTTGGGTTCTGTACCTGAGTTCTAGAGCCGCTACCAGTGCACTATAGTTGTGTCTGTCGTCTGCTGACAACTGTCCAAGTATTTCTAGTGGTTGTCCTTTCAAGCTCGTTGCCAAATATACTGCTTTCTGCTCCTCTGTCCATCCTTTCATCTCTGCCAGTAGCTCAAATTGTGCTCTATATGCTT
>NW_013762033.1:0-897 GCF_000517525.1 Limulus polyphemus
TATATATATATATATATATATATTAAAACGTATTTGTGCCGAAACAAAAACGGTGTGAATCAATCTCGTTGGCAAAATAGCGTAAATTAAATAAAATATCGACATATTTCTAAACACTAAATTTAGGGTACAGTTCAACTATTAAAAGTTATATTATTTAACGCGGCTTTGGATTATTTCAAATTCTCAATACGTAACATCCGCAACAGTAGAATTATATATGTCTTACACCAGTAGAAACAACTTACAAGAAACTTATTTTCACGTTTTTTTTTTATCTTGAAACCTGTTGAGAATACATTGCCATCTGTGGAGCTTAGAAAAAAGCTTATTTTGAAAATCACTGAACGTGGAGTCTAATACCAAGAAATTGGTGGGAAAAAAATTGTACTAGATAACATTAATTTTTCATTGATAATTACATAATTTTCCCCAAGTTTTTAAAATATGAAATATACCATTATAATTGAAAAATATAATTTAAGTAAAAACGGCGAAATTCGTAACTTTCTAGAAGAAATAATTCTGCATAACTTGATATTAACCAAATTATTCATTAATTCAGTAAGTCTACGTTCCAAAATAAAGCTAATTGTAGCACTCATATTTACATAGGAAGCGATGTTACTTGGTACAAGGGCAACAACACAAATATTTAAAATATTCTAAAAAGGTCAAAAGACAAACTGTATCAATTTTACATCACACTGACAAAACCTGATTTTTTTAGAGTATAAAGGCTTTCCTGATTTTATTTTATAAAAATTGTTAGAGTTTAAAAACATCCAAGTTTAATTTATTCTTTTGGAGAATTCAGTTGTCCAATAAGAAGCACGGAATTAAAGTGAATTGTGTACAACTTATTCATCTGTTCTGGGTCGGTATTCAGTCGTTGTG
>NW_013762034.1:0-1787 GCF_000517525.1 Limulus polyphemus
AACGTTGTATCATAACAACGTGTTAATATACCTAGGACAAGGCTTAAAAACGGCCCTTGGCATGACTTGATTTAGTTTAACGTTGTATCATAACAACGTGTTAATATACCTAGGACAAGGCTTAAAAACGGCCCTTGGCGTTCATCGATTTAGTTTAACGTTGTATCATAACAACGTGTTAATATACCTAGGACAAGGCTTAAAAACGGCCCTTGGCGTTCATCGATTTAGTTTAACGTTGTATCATAACAACGTGTTAATATACCTAGGACAAGGCTTAAAAACGGCCCTTGGCGTTCATCGATTTTTTAGTTCTAGATCCGTTATAACACTATGAAACAAGATTCGCCATAACAACACTATGAAACAAGATTCGCCATAACAACACTATGAAACAAGATTCGCCATAACAACACTATGAAACAAGATTCGCCATAACAACACTGTGAAACAAGATTCGCCATAACAACACTATGAAACACTCTTTATCATAATGTTTTTGTTTGTTTGTTTTTTGTTAAGAACAATGCTACACAGTGGGCTATCTGTGTTGAAAATGACAACAAATGCCACAAATGTCTGTTTGTTTCTAATTAAGCACAAAGCTACACAATGGGCTATCTGTACTCTGCCCACCATGGATATCGAAACCCGGATTCTAGCGTTGTAAGTCCGCAGACATACCGCTGTGGCACAAAAGCTACAAATGTTAAACTTTAGACAAAACTGGCTAGAAGATGTTCACAAAAGTTTACTACGTAGAAAGAACAAAATCTGAGAGAGATCTGACACTAAATGTCACGATACAGAAACATTGCCCTTAATGGCTCAGCAGCAAGTCTGAAGGCTTACAACACTAAACACCGGCTTTTGATTGATACCCGTGGTGGGCACAAGTTCGTTCGGAAAGAAACATCACCAAGGAAACAGTATTTTGTTTTATGTTTAAAAACACGTTTAAGATAATAAATATCATTACTTGTACTTTTGTTAGCGAGATTTTATCAAGAAAACTTTCGGAGAAAAAAAATGGTATTTCCGATCTCTCTCTCTGGAACTGAGAGAACGGACAGACATTTTGATCTTTGTGCAAAAATCAGCATGATGTTCATGTTTTTAAATACAGGGCTTCTTTGTCAACATAAAAATTGACTTGAAAATAAGATAGTTATTAATATATTCAATATTTTTAACATGTCATCCTGATAGTACACGTGGAGCTGCTGTCTTTTTATCCCAGAAGTATCAAACTAGTTTACAGTTCGGTCGCATCAGAGGGACGTTTATATTGGGGCAGGGGTAAAAGTTAGCTACGTTTTCACAAGGTAACCATGACGTAATGATTTCTTAAGCTGATTTGACGAACATCATTTTTTTTTTACCTGGTTGTGAAACACGTGTAAATATTTTCAATATTAGACGAATGGTTTTAGGTTATCCTGTTTATGTTTTATATTTTTTGCTAATAATTAAATGTAAAATCATCTTGTTTCTATTGAACAAAGCATTATGCACGATGACATTTAAACTACGATGACACAGCTCAAATAGCCCATTATGCAGGTTAGGCTTAAACATATAAGCATTAGTATTGTTGCGTCAGCGAGTCACATGACTACTGTGACGCCACGTTCTAGAACTATCCTGTACTTTGACGAATGCTCTAGTATTTACTAGATAGGGTAGGCTGGTATATATAAGAGGGGTACAACGTGACGCGGTAATGTAATGTGAGTGTAGACAGTGAGTAATTGAACTGCAGTCACACGGTATTGTTGAAGTTAACG
>NW_013762035.1:0-2363 GCF_000517525.1 Limulus polyphemus
TGTAAATGGTTTTATAAAGGGCTAGTGACATGTAACTATGCCATACACCAACCTATCGCCAATTGTAATGGTTTTATAATAGGGTAATGATGTGTAACTAAGTCATACACCAACCTATAGCCAACTGTATTTGTTTTATAATGAGGTAATTATATGTAACTAAGTCATACACCAACCTTTAGCAAACTGTGAAGGTTTTATAATAGGAAAATGATATGTAACTAAGTCATACACAACCTATAACCAACTTTAATGGTTTTATAATGGGGTAGTGATATGTCAATAAGTCATGCACCAACCTATAGCCAACTGTAATGGTTTTATAATAGGGTTATGATATGTAACTAACTATTACAGTTGGCTATAGGTTGATGTATTACTTAGTTGCACATCATTACACTATTATAAAACCATAAAAGTTGGCTAAAGGTTGTTGTATGACTTAGCTGCATATCATTACCCTATTATAAAACCATTACAATTTGCGAGAGGTTGGTGTATGACTTAGTTATATATCACCACCCCATTATAAAACCATTACACTTGGCTATAGGTTGTTGTATGACATAGGTACACGTCATTGCCCTATTATAAAACCACTACAGTTTGCGATAGCTTGGTATATGACGTTAAATATCATTACCCTATTATAAAACCATTAAAGTTGACTATAGGTTGTTGTATGACTTAGTTGCATATCATTACCCTGCCATAAAAGCATTACAATTTGCGATAGGTTGGTGTATGACTTAGTTACATATCACTAACCCATTATAAAACTATTACAGTTGGCTTTAGGTTGGTGTATGACTTACTTACATATCATTACCCTATTATAAAACAATTACAGTTGGCTAAAGGTTGGTGTATGACATAGTAACATATCACTACCCTATTTTAAAACCATTTCTGTTGGCCATTGGTTGGTGTTTGACTTAGTAACATGTCATTACCCTATTATAAAACCATTAAATTTGGCTATAGGTTGCTGTATGACTTACTTACATATCATTACCCTATTATAAAACCATTACAATTTGCGATAGGTTCGTGTATGACTTAATTACATATTACTAACCCATTATAAAACCATTACAGTTGGCTATAGGTTGGTGTATGACTTAGTTACATATTACTAACCCATTATAAAACCATTACAGTTGGCTATAGGTTGGTGTATGACTTAGTTACATATCATAACCCTATTATAAAACCATTAAAGTTGGCTATAGGTTGGTGTGGGTCTTTTATAATGGGTTAGTGACATGTAACTAAGTCTTACACCAACCTATCGCCAATTGTAATGGTTTTATAATAGGGTAATGATATGCATTTAAGTCCTACACCAACCTATAGCCAACTCTAATGGTTTTCTAATAGGGTAGTATTATGTTACTAGGTCATACACCAACCTTTAGCAAATTGTGATGGTTTTATAATAAGGTAAGGGTATGCAACTAAGTCATACACCAACCTATAACCAACTTTAATGGTTTCATAATAGGGTAGTGAAAATTCATGTGATAAACCAACCTATCGCCAATTGTAATGGTTTTATAATAGGGTAATGATATGTAACTAAGTCATACACCAACCTTTAGCCAACTGTATTGGTTTTGAGTTGGCTAAAGGCTGGTGTATGACTTAATTCCATATCACCACCCCATTATAAAACCATTAAATTTGGCTATAGGTTGATGTTTGACTTAGTTACATATCATTACCCTATCATAAAACCATCACAAATGGCGTTAAGTTGGTGTATGACTTAGTAACATATCATTACCCTATTATAAAACCATCACAAATGGCGATAAGTTGGTGTATGACTTAGTAACATATCATTACCCTATTTTGGAACCATCACAAATGGCGATAAGTTGGTGTATGACATAGTTACATATCACAACCCCATTATAAAACCATTAAAGTTGGCTATAGGATGGTGCATGACTTAGTTAAATATTATTACCCTATTATTGATGGTTTTATAATAGAAAAATGATATGTAACTAAGTTATAAGCCAACATATAGCCATCTGTAATGGTTTTATAATGGGGTAATGATATGTAACTATGTCATACACCAACCTAGAGCCAACTGTAATTGTTTTATAATAGGGTAATGATATGCAAATAATTCATAAAACAACCTATAGCCAACTTTAAGGGTTTTATAATAAGGTATTGATTATTAACGTCATATACCAACCTATCGCCAACTGTAGTGGTTTTATAATAGGATAATGACGTGTAACTAAGTCATACACCAACCTATAGCCAACTGTAATGGTTTTATAACTGTGATGGTTTTATAATAGAAAAATGATATGTAACTAAGTTATAAGCCAACATATAGCCAT
>NW_013762036.1:0-896 GCF_000517525.1 Limulus polyphemus
GCTTCAACAATACTTTCTGACTGCAGTTCAATTACTCACTACCTACACACATTATCACGTCACGCCGTGACCATCTTATATATACCAGACCACTTCCAATCTAGCAAATGCTAGAGCACTCCCGAAGGAACATGATAGTTCTAGAAACGTGGCGTGACACTAGTCACGTGACCTCGCTGACGCAACAATATTTAACACTATAGGCTACGCATGTTTTAAAATATAAACGTTCATATTAAAATAAATACATAACAACAAATTCGTTACACAAGATACTGATTCTTATATTTACAAGATAAAAACAGACGACTTCTACAAGGATATAAAAGATAACATTATTTTTTGATACTTCAGGTGGTCCAATAGATAATTCTCATGGTGTTCAGTTAGTAAAAAAAGAAGTTTTTAGATGAAATGAAATACATGAATAATCGAAAATATTTACCGAATTTATAGGGCTTATATCTAAAATGTATGTTTTAAAATTACAAGATGCTACAATCTCCAAGAAGCCTTGAAGTATAAAGAAATATGTTGTTAAAAAAGAATTACATATTAGGAATGTAAGGAAGATTTATTTGGGCAGAAAGAAATATTTAAAACTATGAATATAAAAAAAATGAAAGTAAAAAAGCATAAATTATATTCTATTCAAGTTAATAAGAAAACATGATTTGGAATTATGATAAAAGATTTTGTTACGTCTCCGTTCGTTAGTTAATTTTCCGTAAAAATTCTTTCCGAAGAAAACAAGTCCTTTCTTAAATAAAACTGGTTTATTCTCTCTGAATACAACTTTGCAATACACTTAATTTTCACAGTCACGCTATAACAAACGCTATACTTCACAACTCACGTGATCGACTCAACAATACGTCACTGTCAGTTTGCAGTTC
>NW_013762037.1:0-899 GCF_000517525.1 Limulus polyphemus
ACAGAGGCGTAACAAATTGTGTCAGAGAGTGGGACGAAAAAAAATGGAAACGAGAAGTGGAAAATCAAACTACAGCTTAGCAGACTTGATGGCAGCAATACAAGAGCAGCAAAAGAAACAAGAAGAACGAGAAGAGAAATTACAGCAGCTGGTTGGAGGAGAAAGAAAAGAAACAAGAAGAGAGATTACAGCAGTTGTTGGAGGAAAAAGAAAAGAAACAAGAAGAGAAATTACAGCAGTTGTTAGAAGAAAAAGAAAAAAAACCAAGAAGAACAAGAAGAACGAGAAAAGAAACAAGAAGAGAGATTATAGCAGTTGTTGGAGGAAAAGAAAAGAAACAAGAAGAGAAATTACAGCAGACGACAGACACAACTATAGAGCACTGGTAGCGGCTCTAGAACTCAGGTACGGAACCCAAAATCAGTCAGAAGTCTACAGGGCTAGGTTTAGACGAGAGTCCGTACTAAAGGGGAGAGCCTACAAGAGCTGGCACAGGAGTTGGAAAGCATGGCACACAAGGCCTACCCAACTGCACCACTCAATCTCCTCAAGTTGTTGCTGAGGGATCAGTTCGTAGATGCCTTGGACAGTCCACAACTAAAGATACAAGTGAAGCAAGCACACCCCTCTACCATGCAGGATGCAATGGCCAGAGCTTTCGAATTTGAATCCTACGTTAAGTCCAGCACAGACGTACCAAGGTTGGTACAGTCATCTAGATTCAAGGCCATAAAAGGTCAGCTTTCAGAGAGGTTTGAGGGACTTTGCTGGCACTGTAATGAACCTGGGCACAAGAGAGCTCAATGCTGGCAACTTCAACACAGGGGAGATGCCACAGCAGGAAATGCTACTACCCAGAAAGGTTGTTGGAACTATGGAAAGCAAGGACATATGAGGAG